>NW_011367263.1:89978-90270 GCF_000735185.1 Notothenia coriiceps | reverse complement strand
ACCGTCCACTCAACCTAGTTAGGCACAGATAGATGGAAGATAGTACCCGGTGGAACGACTAACCAATTGTTACCGACCCATGGGTACACGTCGTTTCGTGAAGACTGAACCACCACCCTTACGACTGTGGTTTCCTCTTCGCTTTTTTTTTTTTTTCAAATTTTGTATTAAAAATTTTATCTTTTTTTTTTTTAGTCGTCCGAAAACGCTAAAACTATTAGCGTAGTAAAGTTTCAGTCGCTAAGCTTAAATTTAGCTAAGTTAGCAAGTCGGGATATCGAGTTGTCCTATC
>NW_011367263.1:82737-89953 GCF_000735185.1 Notothenia coriiceps | reverse complement strand
CAAATAGCTTCCAATGGAGCTTTCCTGGATTGTTTGGTGAAACAAACCATCTGAGTCAGGTTAGTAATGCTCCATCACATGTTTCAAATCTATTACAGGGTGAATCTTAAACTGAAGCTTGACTGCAAAGCAACCCAACGGAAGTTTCATGTACGTTTAGCTCAGGCTGCGGGGGTGCTAGAGACGGGAGCATGTTGGTGTGACCTTCCTAGCCGGAGATATGGCCGCATTTTACAATAAAAATCCGTTGGGTCGCTTAAAAACAAATATCGCAAATCGAATCGCAATCGCAATATTTGCCCGAAAAATCGCAATTAGATTTTTCCGCAAAATCGTGCAGCCCTATTTGACTGTATTTCTCAGATTAAGGGCTTAAAATGATGATTGATGATGGCAGGCTACTGTGTGGATGGTAGTGAAGCCTAAATGATGTAACGTTTTCTGATGCAATTAGCACAATGCGTTCTTTTACCTCAAAGGTCTTAGAAAAAAATAAGCTTCATTACAATCTAGCTTATTGCAAATCATTGCTACTTCATAGGCATTATTAAGGCATTGCAGTGTTGACACTTTAATTGAATGCGAACCCATGTTTGTTTGTATGTGAACTCATTAAGTTCAAATCAGTAGATTACTATGGCCTCTTTATTAAGCACACAACTGTATATGTTTATATTGCATATGAAAATAAGTGAGAATGAGCTGCGACCCACGGCAGCCATTTCCCGGGGTGCAGTCAGAAGCTTATATGTGAACATTACATTAAAGAGAGTAAAGTAAAAGTGTTCACACTGGAACAGTACAGTCATTAAAGCACTGTTCTGCCACACATCACCTTCCACTAACAGCTTCTGTGCAGCATTGTTGAAAAGTGTGCTGTACTCTCTGATATTAAACCTGTAACTGTTATATGTTCCATGATGAAAAATATTTGTCAAAACAACAATTTAAGGCCAGCTGTACCATACAATTACATTATCCACTTCAGGCTAGATGTGTTCTGTCTGGATAGCTTTTGATGGCTTTTCTTTGTGGTGCGTCAGGAACGTAGTGAGCCTCAGCAAACTCACAAACAATCCCATACAATATGTTACAGTTCATTTAAAAAAGACATCATATAACTTCATTATCTGCAATGTTTTTGACACACACAAGCGCACGCTGTGAGCCTGCACTGTGGGCCAGCTTGTGCCTCCAAAACTTGAGTCATTAATCTCGACCCAGTGGGATTACTTAAAACCAGCATGTGGTCCTTTGAATGCTCACACTTCGAGAGGATGTTCTGCTGCTTGTTCTTAGCTTTAAAAAAAAGTGAAGTAGACTCAACATGAAATGACACTACAAACGAAAAACTCTTATAATCTCTTTACTGTTCCAGAGAACCCTTTTTTTTCCTGGCACAGTCACGGCCTGGATTCGACACTGGCATGATTAGTTTGCTAAAATGATCACTGCTTATGCCAGCCTTCATAATATTACATGCTGCTTTTGGTGATTTCTAGACCTTTAACTTTTCCGGGAACATTTACAATCAATGTTTCCAGAGTTTTGTGAATAGACACAGGCAATACCTAGTGTGAAAAAAGTCTAATTTAATTGCAGATCAGGCTTTGAGTATGTCTTATTAACACATTTAGTTTTCAATGTCTATTGTCTGACAAAATGAAGAGTTATTAAGCCTCAATTCAGCTAGAAAACCAAAATTGGCCCAAATCCACAGTACATCGCAGTACAATACAAAAATCGCCAGTATTTGATCTAAATTAGATCATCATGATTAGTCAGGTAATACACAATGCGATCAAGTAGTTTCTGTCTGAAAGATTATACAAGTATGTAATGGCTCAACAAACTTATTTTACCATTGTGCTGCCTATTCTTATCTCAGGGCCATGTAGTGTGTGTCATTGAAACCTCTGTAACTTTCTCTCTCACACCCTCCCAATAAGTCAAGTAAAAAATGTAGGCAGGACAAGACATGCCAGACTACAGCAAAGACAAATAGAATCAAAATCCATTAAAATGTCGACATGGGAGACAAATGAACTCTCCTTTGACTATTAATGGGATTAAAGAACGTCTGCAGTGACAATTAATAACCCAATCATGTTCCGTCAACATGAAAAAACCCACTAAGTCAGAAGCCATTGTTAAAACAGCAACAGGAGGAGGCTTTGTGGAAAGATTGATTCCCATGTTGTGATATCCCATGTGTAATTTCCTTGTGTGTAGGTTGTCTTCCAATGAGTTGCTTTCAGTCCTTTGCTTATCGTGTCTGCTGATCTGACAGAGGTCTGACCTCTCTCGACTGATTGAAGACTGTGCCATTTAAAACCGTGAATGGCATCTTTGCAAGGCATTGTTAAAGTCACCTGTACATCTACCATAACCTTCAGTGGCTAGTAAATGTAATGAATGTTTAGAGAGACTTTTATATTCTGCACACATTTCAGGAAAGCATTTTCTATTATTATTCCCACCATAACAAAAGCCTTTTGTCACTGCACAGTGGAAAGCAGACATAAAACTGTTTAATTTAAAGTAAACCAAGCACAATTCAACTAACTGAGTTGTTTAATTCATTAAATATCTTAAGGATTAGACATATATTTATAAAAATGCATTTTTCAGCACTTATATTCTTGATTTTTTTTTTTTTTTTTTTTTTTTTAATTACGGTATGTAACTTTTTTTAGTTTTTATCTTTTTTTTTAGCATATTGTTTCTTATATTATAACTTAGTACTTTTTTAGCATATTGTTGTGTTGGTTGTTTATTATTTTGTAACTTAGTACTTTAACGCATTTCAGATATGCAACACTAAGCCGTCTGTGGCTCTTTCCTGTAACGCTGCAAATTTCCCCTCTGTGGGACTAATAAAGGTATTCTGATTCTGATGATTATTCACAGTGGGTTTTTAGGGATTAACTTGAATTGGTTGTTACAGCACGCTGAATAGGCCCTGTAGATGTTGGTTTTTAAAGTGGAGGATGCATTGCAGTTCTTTTGTAATCTTGACCCTTCCCTATTGTTGTCATTCAGGTCACTTCGTAGAGGAAGCTCCTTCTCCTCCCTCACCCCTAGACCACGATGGGACTTCAGTCTGGTGAGTACAGCAGGGCTACGGACAAAATGTTATCTCAATTTCTTTCTGAACTTCATGTGTATTTATTTTTTATAGATCAAATTTGCATTGAATTTTCCATTCAGAACAAAGAAACATTGGCGGTACATTCCATAAACAAATCCCTCTCCCCCATTGGTCCTGGCATTGACATTAAAAGACATGGCATGGAAAAAGTAAAATAATAATAATAACAAAATAGAAAATGAGGTACATCAGCAATGGAAAAGAAAAAGTGTCCAATTCTTGGTAAACATTCAAATGAAATAGTCTCCATCTATTTATGTGTGTCCAGAAATGCTCCCAAGGTGTATCCTCAGCATTTTCAAAGCCTTTCATCCTAGTGAGCATAGCCTCATAGCATTAACCCATTCCTCATTAACCCATTCCTTCATATGTCTATTCTCCAATGCCTCAATATAATCCTTGAAGCTGTAATCAAAGCAACCATTATAACAGAGTTCATGTGTATTTATTCAAATGAATGGCGAGTTTTAAGAGTATTCTCCGTGCGAAATAACCCCAAAGAAACCAGATTGTTCATCATGCATCGTTGAGGGTTGAATAGTATTTACTACACTTCTTGTTTGCAATGTCACACAGTAATGTATCCGCTGTTTCAGATCTGTAACGACGAATAAGCAACATAGTAGTCTAGAGTTATTGGTTGTTCGGTTGTAGGCAGGATTATAGTCATGGGAAATAAATCTCCTAACTTTATCAGATCATATCATGCAACTTTTTAAAGATCGTTTTATCAACCGTCCCTAATATAGGCCTCATATTCTCCGGTTTGCAGGTCATATGAGGCCGCCTGCATGACAGGGAAATACAGTTTGGCAAGTTTATAACCAGAGATGGCAAAAGTACACACATCCTTTTACTCAAGTAGAAGTACAGATACTCGTGTTTAAAAATACTCTGGTCAAAGTAGAAGTACTGACTAAACTTCTTTACTTTGAAAAGTAAATCAGTAAAAAGTACCCATAACTAGCAGCTGTTTTAAAGAGTACCTGACCTCCCTTTATATTAATAGAACAATAATGCCATTGTTAGCTAATGAATGTTTCCACGCTGAACAACGGCAACATGACAACGTTTTCATTGGCCCCTCTTCTTTAAACCCGCGTTACACTGTCCCGAAATCGACACCAGATGGACACACGATAAAGGAAATGTTCAAATTNCACATTCATCACATCTATCTATCACACACACACACACACACACACACACACACACACACATACACACACACAACAATATATATATGGAACGTGTGTGCGCTGGACCTTTAACCTGTTAAGCCCCAAGGTCCCCGGCCGCGGGTACGTTTTTTTTTTTTTTCATCCCTGTGAGCATCTATTTCCATTTAAGTACACCAAATGTTTTTACTACGTATAAGAAACTTTTTGATTATTGATCAGCTGTAAAGGTGAAAGTGTTTTAAATATCTTTGTTACTGCTGCACCCTATAAGATATTATATCTAACTGTTTATCTACTTCCTCCTGGAGGATAATTGAAAATACCTGCTGGCTACATGTAAAGTCGTCGAGTGGCAGTTGTCAGGGGTCTGACTCCATTAAAGTACGATTGCTGGTGCGATCTCCAGTGTAATTTCTTCCATGCTGGCGCGCCACAGGTAGGGCAGTTCCTCGCGCCGCACCTGGGGCGCGGGGCCCCCCCCCAATAGCGCAGTTGACACTGTCCCAGCACAGGACCCAGCCCGGCGCAGGTACAACATTGGAGCCTAGACAGAACAAAGACCATTTACGACACAAGGAATCACCCGTTTCATCAGGGCAAATTGTGTCTAATATATAGCCTGAAATTAGCTCATATTTTCATTAAGATTCAATGGGCCACATGAAATTATTATTGTCCTAAGCCCCTGTCACACTGTCCGATCAATTCGACAGCCGTGCCGCCGATGACACACGATAGAAGTAAAATGTTCCAATTCGGCTCTGGGATCGTAATACATTGGGCCATTCGTGCGCGAGGGGCATCTTAAGCCATCGTATGACCGCTGGTGGAGCTTCTCAGGCTCCAGCAGCAACTCGTGAGGGCATCTTGTGAAATTGTGTCATCTTCGTGTTATCATCGGTGCCATCGGGCATTCGCCCTCACTCTGATCGGGGCGAATGCCCCATGGCACCGATGATAACAAGATGCCCTCACGATGGCCTTACGAATGGCAAAATTGACACACAAATTCAACACGAAAATGAACCTTCGCAAGATCCTTCGGCAATTTTTTGGCATGCCAAGGATTTTGCCACCGCTCACGAAGTTGCTGCCAGAGCCTGAGAAACTCCACCGGCGGTCATACGATGGCTTAAGGTGCCTTCACGAATGGCCCGATGTTGTTACGATCAGAGCCGAATTTGAACATTTCCTTTATCGTGTGTCCATCTGGTGTCGATTTCGGGACAGTGTGACGCGGGCTTAAAGAAGAGGGGCCAATGAAAACGTTGTCATGTTGCCGTTGTTCAGCGTGGAAACATTCATTAGCTAACAATGGCATTATTGTTCTATTAATATAAAGGGAGGTCAGGTACTCTTTAAAACAGCTGCTAGTTATGGGTACTTTTTACTGAAGTACATTTCAAAGTAAAGAAGTTTAGTCAGTACTTCTACTTTGACCAGAGTATTTTTAAACACGAGTATCTGTTCTTCTACTTGAGTAAAGGATGTGTGTACTTTTGCCATCTCTGGACGTGGCAGTCGGTCAGGTAAGCATTTGAATCTGAAGACAGGAGACACAGGGTAAATAAAGGCGAAACTGACAAGAGCTCAAAGTAACAAGTACTGAGCCGGCCATAGCACTCTACCACAAATGGAAACACGACAAANTTAAGACCTTCTAAATCATATTTAAGACCTTTCTTATTTTTTTGGTCATATTTAAGACCTTTTTAAGGCCTTAAATTCAGATTGTCAAATTTAAGACTTTTTAAAAAGTCTTAAATTTGACAATCTGAATTTAAGGCCTTAAAAAGGTCTTAAATATGACCAAAAAAATAAGAAAGGTCTTAAATATGATTTAGAAGGTCTTAAAAATGATTGGATTTGAAAGGTACTTCTGTGTTGCGATCGTTTCTAAATGTGTTTTGGGGGAAATGTCCGGGATGTAAAGTAGCCAGTACGGTAATAGCCTTTCAGTTCCCCCCAACAATTTGTATTGAATTAAATCAACATGGAACCAGTAATCACTAACTTTGTTTCCCCCGGCCCCTTATTGGAGAACACCCAGCTAGTAACCTAGTGTAAGTTCAACCGTATTTGGTTGGAAAACATCTAATTTAGTGCTTGGTTGAAACCAGTGGAGGGAACGTGTTTGAAGCCTGCTGCACCTTTTGCAAAATAAATTAGCGTTTGTTTAGCTAATGTAGCGTTAGCTAGTGCAGCGTTAGCTAGTACAGCAGCTCCCGCAACAACACCGGGGGACCTCCGGGCGACGTTTGGGTCTACATCAACCCTAAAAGCGGAGGTGCTGTAGACGCTAAATACCGTAGCTAAACACCAATCATACAACAGCAACGATGAAATAGTTTAGCCAAGGCAGCAGAGCTCTGAATATAGCCCTTGTTACTCTCTCTCTCTCTCTCACACACACACACACACACACACACACACACACACACACACACACACACACACACACACACACACACACACACACACACACACTAGGGCTGCTCGATTATGGCAATAATCACGATTATGTTGGTCAATAATTAATATCACGATTATTAAATACGATTATTCATTGACTTTGAAAACATCCTATTTATTGTAATTTTAAAACAAATAATAATTTGAACATTATTCTTTTTAACTGTTGATTACCTAGAACAGTGGTTCTCAACCTGTGGTACGCGTACCACTGGTGGTACGCCAGCTCCCGCTAGTGGTAGGTGGAGGAATCTGACATATAACAAATATTTAAAAAAATATATATTACATTTTTTTTTTTTTACTTAAAGGAGACCTATCATGCTATATTTGAATAATATATTCTAGGGCCATACCTATATAAGGTATATTTATAAGTTTTCTTTTTCAAAATATCAAACAGATCATGCAT
>NW_011367263.1:50392-82730 GCF_000735185.1 Notothenia coriiceps | reverse complement strand
CTCTCTCTCTCTCTCTCTCTCTCTCTCTCTCTCTCTCTCTCTCTCTCTCTCTCTCTCTCTCTCTCTCTCTCTCTCACACACACACACACATACACACTTTTTGTCTAACACGCTAACACAGTTCTGGGTACTGTTAAGTTGTTATGTTCAGTCATTG
Organism: Notothenia coriiceps; assembly: GCF_000735185.1. Taxonomy (NCBI): domain Eukaryota; kingdom Metazoa; phylum Chordata; class Actinopteri; order Perciformes; family Nototheniidae; genus Notothenia; species Notothenia coriiceps. The sequence goes on along the minus strand of NW_011367263.1, from coordinate 82,573 downwards.
TTCTTATGTTGAACATGAATACATTTACTTTGTAAGTAATTATGGGACGTATTTCTTCTTTCATAGCAATTTTCCTTCATACTTTCTTGCCGTGAAATAGGTCTTAAATTCTATTCAAAGTGGTCTTAAAAAGGTCTTAAAAAGTCTTACATTTGAGTTGGCGAAACCTGCAGGAACCCTGTTTTTGCATCTACTTTCTGGATATTGTACATCTGTTCATCTGTTATATAAACTAGCATTACTTAAATATGCAGAGACTAATTGAAATGTTTAAATATGTATTTTTCCCCCGATATAACATCAACCTATGTTTTGTAAAAGTGTATTAAATTAATCTGTAAAATGTTATCATATTGTGGATTTATTAAATTATGTATTTTCCTTTGTTATTTATGTGTGCGTTTGTTTTGAGGATATAATTCATTATTACTTAAACATAGTATGGTATAACTGCTTTTTGTAATGAAATACACAATTGGTTTGGGAGCAAGAAATCTTTTAATCGTTGTTGCCCAGGCTGGCCGAAATGAATGGAAACTTATCTCCCGATTATAACATTGTGTAACTTGCTGCTGTTAAATACCGTCAAACTATGTGCAATATGTGCTTTATGTGCAATATATACTTTATATACATATGCCATCTTTAATAACTGTAATATATACCGGGCTGCTAAATCCTAAGAACTGCTACAGGATTTGATTTGTCGATTTGATTTGTTTTTGATCTGTATTTTTGAAAATTAAGTAACTTTTTATCTTTCTTTTTTTTAGCATATTGTTTATTATATTATAACTTAGTACTTTCTTTGCATATTGTTTATTATATTATAACTTAGTACTTTTTAACTCATGTAAGATATGCAACACTAAGCTGTCTGTGGCTCTTTCCTGCTGTAACGCTGCAAATTTCCCCTCTGTGGGACTAATAAAGGTATTCTGATTCTGATAAATGTTTGATCTAAAAGAAAAATGTGAAATGTCCCAAAGTTAGAAAATAAAACTGTGTATTTAGATTGATGAAAAAGCAGTCAATTATCACATTTGAGAAGCTTTCACCAGCATATGTTTGGGAAATGTGTTAAGTATGACACATATGATGAATAAATTATGAAATTATTATTATTTGTTTAAACATATCAGACAGTGGGTGTGATCTATAAAAGAAAAACACCTTCAGCAAATGTGAAACTGATTCGTGATGTAACAGTGAGAGAAATCTATCTCCAAAATATAGTAATCAATACATTTTCTGTTGTTTGATCATTCATCTGCTAATTGCTTCAGCTCTTGCCAATACTGTACTGCTGCAGCCATTTGTTTACATATCTGAGGTCATATATCTGCAGCGATCAATACATTACATAATGTATTGATCGCTGATAATAATGATAATTATAGCCCAGTGTGCATGGAAAATGTAAATGAGTTAGTTTACATCATTTGCAGCTGGTTCTTTTGTTCATCCAAATGTACAATGTGTCATTAATGCTAGCACAGAAGTTTTAAAGTGTCGAAAATGTGCAGTTTGTTAGCAGGACAAGAAACTAAAGATCCAATCTAAACCCATTTATTCTAAAAAATCCCAACGTTTCTACATCAGTGCTTTGTGTTTGACCAACTGAACAATTGAACTCATTCAATTGTGTTTAGCGAGTTAAATCTTTGAGAGAAATGAACAGTGACCAACAATATTAACACTGATCATGATTCCCCAATAGCATGCAGTCCCATTACCCCCTCCAGATGGCTGTCCATTTGCCTAAAAGACTTTAATTGTGCAGCCATTATAACAAGACTGAGACTCAAATTAAGATGCATAAAATGCATTAATACTGACTCTCTAAACAGGCACAAAAGCATCTTAGAGAGCCCAGCGGTGCAGTCATGTGCTTTGCCCAGGCGGACAGGCTGAATCCCAAACAATGAGTGAGAGTCAGCACCAGTAACCAACCAGAGGATGTGATGTATTGCACACTGACTTGGAACAATGCAGCCTGTTTTACCTGAAGGCGAATGTTTCTACCCCATCAATTTGTTTCAGTGGACAGAGGCACCCTGTGACATTCTCAATAGATTGTCTGTTAGCAGCTGTTACTGAAGACACCTGCTACTTTTCAGCCGCGAGGCAAGGCAAGGGGCTTCTGCCAATAAATCTAATCATCACTATGCATTATTTATGATGGGGATTTCAATGCTGTTGGACCTTTTGATTCCTGTCCAGTCAATCTCTCTTTCGGTTAGAAAAAGAGCAATTGTGCTGCTAAAATAGCTGCCAACGTGATAAGGATAGTTATAAGGATGCTCAAAAACAGATCAAAATATGTTAGCACCCTACATATCACCCCATCTTCTCCTAAGAACAGCTGTACTCAGTTAAGAAACAGATGGAGAAAAATCCCTTTACAATACAACAAATTTAACCAGGATATGATTACTTGAGGGACAAGTGCAGGGTGTATTTTTAACTCACTGAGCAGTGAAACAAGTCGACCCACGGCACCAAAGCTCTCTGTTTTACCTAGGCTTTCATTATGCCAGCCTAGCGGGGAGTATAATATCTTGTAGCAGCTGATTCTGAGTTGACACTGTGATGCTTATGGGAGCTTAGAAACTCTGCTTAAGGCACACTCCTGGTGGGGAGACTGAGGTCTGTCTGACATGTGTGACTCCTGAGGCGAGCATGTGGCTAAATGAATAGAGACAGGACGGATGGCATGACCTACTTCCATAAGGGCTACACTGATTTCTTTACACTAATCCCACAGGTACTGTTCTGCACTGTTCATGGGAAATATACACATCTTAAATATTCCTATCACCAGAAACCAGAAGGGCGAAGGAGGAGGGATGGGAATAGTTTGAATGCTGATCAGTAGGCAAGGTGAATATAAGCCTTTAACAATAATTTCACTGTGCTTAGAGCCACCTGACAGTTTTGTCAAAACTCTACATTAGACTTAATAATGCACAACTGACCTTCCCCTGATGTCATCCTAGTCAAGTGGTGCCATGATGTAACTAACACAGGAGGCTCTCCTATATCTCCTCTATGTGATAGCATCTAGGTCTGTCTAAAGCCCACATTGGAGGTATCTTTCCATTTATCTTTTCTTATTACTTCAGTTGGAAAAGTGACGTCCTTTCTATCTTAACCAACCCGGGCTAAATCAGGATGCACAGCTTCTTTTTGTATCCTCTGGAAGCATCACGGAGGAGCGAGGCAAACAGTTGAAGATTATCACTGTGAGGGCGCATTAAATACAAGAGCGGTGCACATTTCTGATTAAAATGTGCGCCTGCTGTAAGAACTGATGTCGTCCCTATCACGGGGAAAAACGTTAGAATAAAATAAAAAATCCACCATATGTTTCATGTACTCAAACAAGTGTTGCTTAAACGTAAAGTACGCTATAACAATTTAGCAACGAGTTTTGCACAGATTACACGCGATAGTGGTCTGTTGCCAAACCGTGCTGACAGGCTGCTTGCATTCCGCAAACAACACAGGCTCTCCATAAACGGACATTACACCACACTATCCGTGGGTTTCCTCATTTAAATACTAATTTCACATAGTCACTTTTGATATTTGAAGATGTTTTAATCGCTGGTGGACAGTTTGAGGTACTCCCACGCTAGAGCTATCCGTGTAAAATATGTTTGACAACGACAATGTCACTTTTCCACTCACCGTTCACATGCTGCGGGACAGCGGTGCCCAAACACAGGGCGATGGAGAGGAGAAGCGGTCCCATCCTCTCGCAATAGACAGGTCTGACTTCCAAGGTTACGCAGGTGTGGTAAATACAACAGCAACAGCCAAAAGTTCTCCCTCCTTCGCTCTCGCTGGGCTGTGGGTTTGCCCTGGGAGCTGTTGCTCGCTATGTCATCTCAGGTAAAGTCCTCCTCTGTGATAAAGTCGGCAGAGAGACCACCTGGATTTATTTTCGTGCAGGAACAAGTGGAGGGAGTCCGCCGGGTCCCCCTGTGCTGCTGCCTCCCCGCTCCTACCGCAGTGGTGCGATGTAGAGAGCGGCGTGTGCGCTCAGTGCTGCCGGACAACTACTGTCAAGCCTGCACGAGCTTCGTATATCCGGTTTTCCGCCAGGCTACCAAAATAAAAGCAGGAAATAAATCAATGAATGTGTGAAATATACTGCTTTGGCTTCCCAATAATGCCGATATGTCGTTTAAATCAAATAATATCAAAATGTATTTAAAGCCCAATATCACAAAACACGTTTGTCTCAGTGGGCTGTACAGATTAACAAACATAGGCTAGAGATAAAATATAATTAAAATGACTAGAAAAGTATAACAGACAAGACGTTTAACTGCATGTATTGCAAAGAATATTAATTATTTGTGCGCAGTCGTGTTTCAGTAGATGTGTTTAATTAATATCTTTTTTGGAAAATACTGCTATTTATAAAGCTTTATGGTGAGCAATCTTTTTTGTAAATACTGCCACTTATAAAGCTGTCTGGCGAGGAGGACCAAATAGTTATTTCATTTTTTGAAGTTAAGCTTTTGTTTGAAGGTACAAACACCTAACTTCCTGTCTAGTCGGTGGATTTTGACACAGCTTCAAGGACAGTCCGTTTGTCTCACCGGAGGATGTGCGCTTCACGGTCCGTCACGGTAAACCGACTGGGCCGCTGTCTCGCTGATGGAGACACCTCTTCCTGCTCCCTCCCTTACTGAAGAGCACTTCCAAAAAGTCTTCCGGGGTTTGGACTTTAAATTGTGTATAATCAGCCTCCTTTGCCTTTCCTTTAACCTCTTCCACTCTCCACTTTGCATGAAATTTCCTTTCAAGCCTGAGGAAGTTGGATAGCTTTTTCAAGTACCTCCTCTCTGGAAATCATCAGTAGCCGATGTTGAACATGTATTACTATCCAAAATATTAAATTGGGCCTTTCTGTAATGCAAATTCATTACGTTAGGTCACATTGGGACATCTATGACATTGAGTATCCCTTAGCATCACATTATTACATTGTCTGTTGTGATGGTTACTGAAACGGATAGTGTCAAAACTTCAACATGCTGTTAATAACTCTGTGAAAGACAGCGGCACCGATGTAGTCATGGTCTACACTTTACCGTTCCAGTTAAAAGGTCAATTCAGCATCTGACATATGATCTGATAATCTCACTGAAAGGTTAAAACTAATAACCAGCTTTGTGTTTCATCCATCCATCCATCCATTCATTCAGGTACCATTGACAAGGCACTGATGAAACTGCAATGTAAACTGCTGTAGATATCTCACCGAGCTGTGGCATTTCCAAGATTAGAGTGTTTAGCACACTGGTGGCACCACACTGATTCATGTGCCTTCTTATTTCTGCCACTGATTGGATTCTGATGAAACTTGAGGTTAAACAAGTCTAACAATAACACCTTGGTGATTTCACACTGATGAACCCATGGTGAGGACAATGATTACGGGTCCTCAGGTGTGCTCCATGTTAATTGCTAAGTATATATTTGGCCAAAGTATGAGAGAGTTTTAAGTTTTTATTGTGTTTGTTAATGGTTTCTTCCTGCAAGTGCAAGGACATGCAGGTTTGGATAGTAGTCATCATGCAGGTGACATTTACTGAGGCGCAGTAATTGGTCATTATGGAGAATGCATCATTTGTAAGGGACCTCATGATCCTGTTTAATGCCATACTTCTATTTTTCTACACATTTTAGAGAAAAGATCTGCAGAACTTAAAAAATAGCGCTCAGGGCCAGACTCAGACTTTAAGCTGATGTCATCACCGAACATCACATAGTTATCAGTCTGACCTTGAAGTGTTTCCAAGCTCCTCGTCATGAATCATGGAAGATATCAGGTGTCCCATGGTTTAATGTAGACAGAGACCTATAACTGTATGCACTTGGTCAAGACGAACTATAAATCATCTGCAGTTTCTCCAGTAAAGTCTGCTATCATCGTAATGAGACGCCGTCCTCTATTCCTACAATCACAGCACCTCACATTGTTTCAGTGGTGTTATTTTATCTGTATTACATTTGGTTTGGAGTTAGGAATTTACTATATAAAAAGCAAAACATAATACTTTTTTATTCTTTGTTTGACTTGGTAGTGTGTTACAACCGTACAACAGACACACACGTCCTCATTAGACTTCAGTTGTATGTGCCGCAGAGGCAGAGAGAAAGAACAAACAAAAGAGAGATGATCAGAGAGGATTCACAGAGGCTTGCTAGTAAGTCCGTACACTAAATACATCCCCCTCCACCTCCTCACATTCTTCACCAGTCTTCAAACTAACACAGATCCATCCTATAACTGTATTCTGTGCATCCTCCACATATCTAAATTTTGCCAAAGCCAGTCCCTCAAACTCAACTATTGTTGTTTCCTTTGCCCTTGTCGAGAGGCTGAGCTCAGACCAGTGAATCCTGTTCAGCTCACATCCATCCTCATTTAGGCCACGGGGACCCATTTAGGATGAGCAACGGGCTGGAAAACACAGTGACCTTCTCATATTTTACTCATTTACTGCGTTTTTGTTTTATTTCAGCCTCTATAAAAGCAAGTGCATGTTTTCATTTCTAGAGTTACAGAGTTTGAGAGGACTGTCTGCCATTTCTTTTCCAGCATTAATATGCACCTTGAAGGGCACGTACGTAGATTGTATCCTTTCATCCAAATGGACAAGGGGGGCTAAAGAACCTTAAGGATGCAGAAGTGTAATAAAAAAACGTAATGGGTAAAGAATCTATGAATTCAGTCTGAGAATGGACTATTGGCATGAGGCTTTATTATCTGTCGTGCCCTCAGCGTTTTCATAACAACCGTTTTAATGAGGTTAACCTCTTTAAAACAGTGGATAAGGGGATAATCACTTTTTCTTCCTTGCCTGTCTGTGTTTCTATCAGTAAGCTCCCTCTCCTTTCTCATTCCCTCTGTCTCTCACAGGGGGGAGAAGAGGTTTTTCATATCCACCCGTTCACTCTCTCATCTCCCATGTCTTCAGGTTCTCGTGCTCTCCTTCCCAATCAGATTGCTTGAGTCGTGTTCAAGGCCTCCCTCTTTCTCTCTGCTCTCGCCACAAAGACAGTCTAACAAAGGCCTAAGGCACAGAAAGAGAACGAGAGACAGCCAAGGGAAAAGAGGTGGTGGTTAGAAGGGTGGTGGGTTGGGGGGGGGCACAGAGCAGGATGGAAACAGCGAGAGAGTAAAGGAGATGGATGAAGAGAGTGGGAGAGACAGAGAGAGAGCGGGGCAGATTGAGACAGTAAGGAAGGCAAGCAACACTAAATTAGATGCTCTTGGAGACGAGACAGTGAATTAATTCCAAAGAGAATATTGCATTGTATCTTCTTTTCCCTTCCTCTTACAGCGGAGTTATGTGTTCCCACAGCAGGCTTCTATATTCCTCTCGTCCCTCTTCTGTTAGTCCCAGGCTGTTAATACCACTGGCACTGGCTCACGCTTTCCCTCTCTTTGTCAGTCTGATTATACTTTTGTTATGCAGCAAATGAACTGAGTGCTAACAATACAAATGCACCAAAATGAGATTTTGATTGAGTAATGATTGCCATGTTCAATATAAAACTACTTTGAGCATTCTGGCACTCTGTCGTTAAAAATCAGGCAAAGTGTAAAACTGCTAAAAAAAAAAAACATCTCAATCAATGAATAGAAAAAGAGATGGGGGAAAAACAACTGCCAAGATATCACGTCAAATGTATTCCTATTTCTTTGCACTTTAACAAAGGAACCCATTGCTTTTAGTTTTCCTGAGGGAGAAACCATGATACATTGCCTAACAAGGAGCATTTTCCATAACTCGCCCCCACTGCATGACGATAATAACGATGATCTGCCACTGTGAACCCACTACCATCTGTTTCCACTATGAATACAGCCAGGGCAGCAATCTGTTGGTTGACTGAAACACTGGCCTGAGCCCCCACATTCACAAACTCGCATTTGTTATTTAAACCAAAGTTGGAAATCATAATATTTGTCTGGGTTTGCTGAGTAGTCAGATATGGTCCGCTGACGTTCCACTCTACAGCGTTTTTGTCAGTTTGTGCTGAATACATAATAGAGCGATATATTTGGTTATACTGAATGATTGACTTGGGTTTTCCCACTTTCTAAACTTCTCTTCTCATAGCTGTTTAATTAGCTTTTTGAGTCTCACTAAAACATCTCTGTTATAATTTCACATCTGTCAGAGGAGACTTAATGAGTAGTGTGCAAGTATTCCTATAAATACTTCTTAAAAGGCATACAATCACTCTATCTTAATCTTAAATTCAGGATAGTATCAGTCAGTGTCTAACATAAATGTCATTTTAGACAGGCATCAGGATAGCTGAAGAAATGAAAATATCCAACATTTGGGATGTGAAAACAAATGTTTAAACAATCAAATGTTATTTTTCTAGGCTCAGCAAGGCTCTTTTTAACTTAACTCCACAGTTTAAACAAAACAAGAGGACTTGTTGGGCTTTCAACAGTTTTTAATTAAAGACAGCTTTGTTTATTCAGATCATCTGGATTCAGTTTGGATTACATTTTATTTAAATGTGTCCCTCGAGAATTGACACTTTCAGATTGTGTTAACATTATGTAACAGCCGAGATCAAGACCAGTGTTTTAACAGCTTGCAAATTAAAGACGTAGCTGTTTTTTCTCACAAATTGAGCAAATATTTGGTTTACTGTCTGAGGCTTGGGACTTGAGAACAATTTATAGAGATGACACTCAACCCTTCGCTGAGCACTTCAAAGCCTACTTGTGTGAACACTGCAGTTCTAAACACACAAAGCAGGCAGTAGCGAGAAAACAAATGCATGGTCACACTGAGCAGGGCCGCCCCTGGCCAACTTGTGGCCCTACGCAAAGTTATATGATGAGACCCTCTGTGTCGCGAGCGGGGGGTGCTAGTGGCGCGCGTACACTGTAGGTGCGCCACATTTGCGCTTCAGATGAGGCTCCCCCTGCAAAATGAAGCACCCTCCGCAAAATGAAGCACCCTCCGCAAGCTGAGGCCCCCTCCGCGAGGTGAGGCTCCACACAGTCTGCGTGATCGGCCTGTAGGGAGGGGCAGCCCTGACACTGAGGATTGTTCTTGATCTTCTTCCTCAAGACCTTTGCAACTTATTTCCCACAGCACAACTCTACATACCAACAGAAGCAAATGTCTTCAAAGGACTTCATTTCTTACACATAGATCAATATGATGTCCACCTGCATGAAACAGCAGGATTTATTATGGGAGTGGAAGACTTCCCATTCACGAAAATCTTCAAAGACTTAGGTAAACACATGACACCCAGCACCCCAAACCCCCATTGTTTTGTGAAGTCGCTCCTCTGCAAAACGCCGACTAAAAGGTATAACATAGGCCAAGAGGAAGACTGATTCAAAGAGTAACCTTGTTTTGTAGGGATCTTGGGTGAGTTCATTACAACCTGTTTGGTTTGATGTGATTAGCATTTCAATCAATTAACTGATCAAATCAACAGCTGCCCTGCTTTGCATCTTTGAGACAGGTTTTCATTGTAGGCAATAGAAAACAGGGGGAGTGATATGTACAAGTGGTAATGTGTTTATTTGATAATTGGTAAATGATGTATGTTCTGTAATCTGTTATAAAATATGAAAGAAACGTTAGCATTGCTGGTGAGTACCCTTCCTGACCAAAGTCATTAAATGCAGTATTTGTCACAATATCTTCACTGCAATGATGATAAATCGTCTTTGAAGTTTTTATTTTCAGCAATAAGCAGCGGTAGCTACCCACTGTTTGCCCTCTGCACAAACATCAGTCTAGACAAACCTCTTGAAATCTATTCAGCTCCAACCAGAAATATCAGTCGAAAGATTCAGCCACAAAGAATTTGGCTTTCATTTGTGTTTTCCTAATGTGGGAGTTCCTAGAGGTTTGCTGTTAGCCCATGTCTAAAGCACATGATCCCCCGGGTGGCTCTTTCTCTTTGAAGAGTGAGGGCTCATTTTAGACGGGGCAATAGAATCAATCAAGGGAATCGGTCTGTGGTAAAATTGCCTGAAAATAAATTGTATCAGTGGTGGTGTGTGAGGGATAAAGACTTTCAGGTAAGGAGACATCATGCTTCAGTGAATGGCTTATAAAACCATTTACTGAGGCTACTTAAGTCTTATGTTCCAGTGGAGCCATAGAAAGTATTTACTGACACCCACAGGGTCTCAAATGTTATCAAGCCGCACGCAAAAGGCATTTAGGAATCGCATAAATGTGTGTTTGTGTGTTTATTGCTTTTGCGTTAGCGTGTCTGTGTGTGGATTATTTGCTTGTGACGGTGGTTGTTTGTATAGTATTTAAAGTGTCATAAAAATGACATAATAGTCAACTTATATTCAGTTTTATGGCAGTTTGACTAGAATAATACAATGATTGTTAAATATTGCAAAGGATGCATACAACTAAAGTATTTCACATACATTGTTAACCACTTAAATCATTATTAAACTATCTATTTAAAATGCATTCACATACATACAGCAATGTCCTCAAGTTTTTTGCAAAGAGTTAGATTAAAAGATCGATTACACTCTCGAAAGCTCAATGCTAAAAATGAAGTTATCGCCAGAAGTCCGCAAGCGTAACTGAAAACAGGGAAATGGGGGAGGGAGTTCTACATGAATCCACCTTAAACGATGAGTTGTAATGTTGACATGTTAATGTAACAAAATGTATGTGTTAATACAGATTAAATGACCAATATAGTCCTATAAACTTAAAGATGTTGGTAGATTCCAAAGCCATCAACTCTTAAACACACTGTATTGCTGGTAAAGTTCCCCAGAGCTCAGTTTGGTCTGTGGGAATTAAGTCATTAATTTCAAATTATATTTTAAACGTTTGACAAGTTTCTGTGCCTCATAAAGCACTCGTGAATCCGTTTTTTTTCCCTGCACTGCCCAGACTCAATGATGATGATACATCTGAGGCCACAGCATGCAGTCACTCTGTGGGTGGAGAAGAAGAAGACAAAAGAGAGAAACAAGAAGTGACACTTTACACCAAGGTTCTACTTATAGAGAGCAAACAGTATCGCAGTGTTTACCTATTCCCGTGTGAGAACTCTTTTTTCTTCCTGAGCTAGTTTATTAAATACCTCCAGCAGGAAGTTGTTGAAAAATGGATATGAAAGCAAATGTCACCAATTACTAAATGCCAGTCTCGCTGTTATTGTAATTGAATTGTTCAATTATTTGCGGTGGGATGTTATGTTTAGATGAGCTTATTCTCTTCATTTCGTTTGAGAAGCTCAAAGCCTATTGTACACTATGTCATTAAATTGCAATAGAAAGAGTATTATTTCATGGTCAACTTCATAGAAATTAAGCTGTGATTACAGGTGTTCTGAAAAATATATCAGAGAAGACAGAAAAGAAAGGGAACCGTCCAAGGTTATTTCATCTTTTGACGTGCATCCTAAGTAGCTCATTTATAATTGAAACAGGCGTAAGGGTATGTTTGACAATCCAATGTCCTTGTATTAGTATTCTACAGAGACAGTCCTTTAACTGGTATTGATAGACAACATCGCCCTGAAGACCAGCATCTTCTTTTCATGGTCGGTAATCAACCAGAACAGATCCACGTTTTATATTGATTGAATTGTACTTTGTAATGTTAGCCAAAAAGATTAAAACATTTGGGTTGAAATCAATCAAAAGTGCTATTTGCTGACATGATGCACTATGCAGGTTAATTTGTAGAGACAGTAGTAAGGTAGATGTTAAAGATCAATCCCTGCATCAATATTGACTGCCTTGGCAAAAACTATTAAGTGATCAATAAGTTAAGCGAGGCTGGGAGGGCCACTGACACGACACCACCATTGGTCCCTGGGTTACGATCAATATTTCGACCCTGCTTGCAGATACTGTCTCCCTTTGCTACATGGACTCTTCCACCAACGCATGGTCCGAGGCTGAGCACTGCAATATGATAGCTGTCAGGGAATGTTTGCGTCCATTCTCACTCAGTCGGGCATATAACAGTATTGTTTATGCACCCCTGCTGGAATATGTAAATAATTCAGAGGGTGTGCTAGGGATTGTCTTGGCTGCGCCCGAGTCAGGCAGTGAGAAACTCTGCTAAGCAAAGGAGGATTTGCAATGTTTTCATCCCTCTCTTTACAAAGCAGTACACTTGACACTTTTCCATTGCAATTCAAGAGTCATCTTTGATCAGCATAAGCCCCCAAAAAATGTGTTTCTTCTCCCTTGGAGATCTGGGAAAACAGCTTGGGAATTGAGGACAGTGTGGGGTAATTAGCACACTGCTGGTAGAAGTGAAGCTGGCAGCACAAAATCCGCTCTCCCTATAGCAGATAAGGACACTTCTGAATATATACAAAGACTATTATTTCTTATACATTTGGATAAAGCTCAGTTTGGCTCAGCTCGACACAAAGTGAAATATCAAAGAGACAAACTTGTTGCGAACATGACGACAAATATAAATACATTTTTTATCATTTTAAAATCACAGGCTTGTTTTGATGTAAGAAGATGTACATGTATTTAAAATGACTTGTCCACACTATGCAAAGATATAAGTTAAGACTCAACTTAATCTGCATGTTCAATATAGGCGACATATTTAAATTAATATCAGCATCCAGACTCTAATCTTATGACTTATTCACAAAGAACTACTGTAAATAAAAGTTGGTCCAATTTGGCACAAGAGAAGCTTAAAGCAGCTTAAAGGTCTTTCCAGAGTTCCTATCCCTATATGTACAGAAAAGATGTATATTGAGGCTGTGTTTGAGATAAACAGACAAATGCCTTTCAGTTGTTTTGCTCTGCATCTTTACCACAGATGATTACACACATGTGCGTTACAGTTCTTCTCCGGTTGATCTTTCGCGAATTTACATATTGTATCTGACTGTCATCAGTTAGAAAGGTGCAAACACATGCACGCACAAACCCAGACAGTACACAAGCAGTGAATCGTTAAAATGTCAGTTCTAGGTCAACAAATGATCAGGGTGACAAATAAGGTGCTTTGATCTGAATCTGACGTCAAGAGAACGTCTATCAAGCCAAAGCCCGGATAATAAACTCTGAGTGTCTCAGTTATAATGAACACTCCAAGTGTCTAATTAAATGGAATCGCTACAAAAAACAAAGAACATTTTTATGGATTTCTTTCAAGTGCCTCTTCAGTTTTTTGTCTGAGTGGATTAAGTATCCTTTTTCTTTTTTATAGCCAAATTAAAACCATAAAACCACTGAGCAGACCAACATGAATGCAAAAAAGAGCCAATGGATTTTAAGGAAAAATATAATTGATTTTATTTTCAAATCCCACGCATATTTTTCATTGCAAAATGAAATGAAATCCACTATCCTAGCAGGTCTCTGGCAAAGAATGAGGGAGTTTCCAAAACTGTACAAGAGTGCATCTCTTATGTCATGTTTGAAGATAAAGTCAGGGCTTTTTAGCAGCCTGATGATATTCCTGATGAATAATCAATCTGAGACTTCCTTCTTGGACCACACCTCTAGGCCTAATCCCCCAAAATGAGATAAGATTTTATTTATCTCCGCATGAAACTCATGAACATCTGAAGTCATTTCAGTTAAGCTGCTTGCCAAATTGCAATCATTTTGACTGTGTAATCAGGACGAGCTCCGAGTACAAACAAAGCGAGCGAGGGAATCAACTCTACCACCAAAGTTGTACCTCCAGCTTGATCATGTGTCCCAAAATGTACGCTGGTTAAAACGGTAAGGCTTCAAAGAGGGCTCTCAGGAGGGGCTTCCACGTATTTAATGTTATTATCCTAAATGGAAAAGTATCCCAAAAAAAAGCTAGCATATACAGTTTACCATTAAAATGTGTTTATTATTTGGTCGTACACATTTATTCATAATAAAAAACAAAGATGTGTTGTCAAATGTAATGCAGTTGATTGGATATACAGTAGCAATATATATACTGATATATTGTTCTGCTTACACGGTGACACAAAAAAGAAGAAAGGCTGAAATTCAATCCACTTTATGTCCTTGCTGGCTTTTACATGTTGTCCTGAAAAGATAGAAAAAGCTCACTATTCGCATGTTCAGATGTATTAAAACGAAAGAAAACTAAACAACAAGAGAATAAAGAGTGTTTAGAAGCATTCATATACTGTTATGTGAAATGACAAACACATTGAGAACCAATGACGTGAAAAGAAAAGGAAAAGCGCATTCAACTAAACTACAGGCTTCTTGTGTTTGGATCTCTCGCTTGTTTTTCTCATGAAGTTTTGGCTGTACTCTTGAACACAGACATTAGGGAGTAACTCTTCCCAAATGTTTCCCTCCGCTATCGGAGGAATTACAGCTGTTATCCATTCAAGTGTGAATCTTCTTGCTTTTGGGATTTTACAAGGTTTTTGATTTTGGTGTCAGATGTGGTGCTGACTTGTGTGTGTGTGTGTGTGTGTGTGTGTGTGTGTGTGTGTGTGTGAACTTTTTAGACAAGGCGAGGAAGGGTGTGGTCTTGGCACAGCAACATAACACTCATAAAAGGAATATGTTATAGGGCGGGAAATTAAAGGGAGGAACAATGGGGATTATTTATCACAAGTTCATAAAATATTTTATAATGTAAAAAATGTAAAATAAATCTGGGATAAAAGGACGTTTTAATGACAACCGTTTGGACTGCACAACACTGCTTTACTTCAGAGAATCAGTCCTATTCCCAAAAGCTTTTTTTGTTGTTGTTGAAATATAGAATTCCCAGTTGAACACACAACCAATCACTGTCAACACAACTAATGAGTAACCTTTCTGTTTCTGTTTCCTCTCAACCTCTTCTTGAATGCCCAGTTTCGTCCAATACAAAGCACATTTTTTAAATCTCGCCAATAATCTTGGTTATTATAATCCAGCCTTTCTTTTCTGCTGTCTAGATTTTAGTTTGACAGATCTTCCGGCTCCACTGCCAACAACACAGTACACACATATGAACATGTCTCAACACTTGAGCCCTCTCTCCTTTGTTTCCCGTCAGAGCGTCTGTCACCGTCTTTCTTTCAAGTGTTTTCCTTTTTCCTAGGAATTGTCACCCAAGAGAGATGTCCCTGCATCTGTTGTAGGTCACACAGAACATGAATATGTGGTAGTTAAAAAAAAAGATGGAATCGTATCAGATATCATCCACCTGTCAGACCTAAGGGTCCCACTGAATTCTGTTTATGATGCTTCTTAGGGCAAAAGATAGAAAGCTAATCCGATGTGAAAATTAATAGATGCATTGAAAGATTATTGTCGACGGTTCACTTGCTCTCTTTTGTTTGGTCTGATGTTTTCCCCATGGCATTGAAAGGAGACAATTAATAATGTATGGGTCCTGCTGCAGTTTAGGCTATTCCCACTTGGAGTATCAGGTGATTCTCTATCAGCGAGTAAAACAAAATATGCTAATTCAAAATTAACCCAAATGTTATTATGGTTCTGTTGTCTCTTAGCTATATAGGAAATAATTATGTCGATAGAGACTTAATAAAGTAATGCTTTAATTTGGTTTCAGTGTGTTGCTCATAAGTCAACCGTTTTACTTGATATGAGTATTATCGAATGAACTTGTTTTCTCTAAGTATTTTGTACAAATTAGGTCTGTGTTCTCTCTTTGTTTCTTTGAATGATGGAGCCATCCAGGCTAGGATGTATGCACAGCAATTACAACAATTAAAACACTTTCTAAGCTTCACACACAACCAAACAATGGCACAACAATTTCAACAATTAGGTCAAACTAATTTAAAATCTGCAAAAAGCTGTATCAATCCAACATTTATATGAACAAATTAGAGATTTTTTTTGGTGTATGCTGCATGTGAACAGCTTTCAGTGGAATTAATGAGCAGCCATGTTTGAGTACCTCATTCATTGGATAATACATTCTGGTGTCTACTTCAATCCAAACTCACCATCAGATCTGGTAGAATACAGCTTCAAGAATGCTCGTCAAGGAATGAAGTGGCACTCGTGACTGAGTGCCATTTCAAGCCCTGGAAACGGGTGCTTTCCTGTCCACTTCATCTTCAGTATGGGTGGCTCATTTCCAGGGACTCTGCTGCCTGCATAATGTCTCATCACCGCAGAGCATGTTGAAATATCCAGCACCCATTTTCTGTCTCCGACACAGATTGATAAGTCTCCTGCAGCAGTCTCATACACATTGTGCCTCGTGGCTTGGTTGTTTCTTTACCTGAGAGTTTTTTAGCTAGACAAATTGGAAAAAGTGGCCAGACAATTCAGGGGTTGGAACCCAGCTTGTTCAGTAATGCATATGCCTCTCAATATTTCTGTTAAAGCACTGTGGAAAGAGATTTTTGTCATTCCATTTCTATTAAGCCAGGTGCCAGTTGTGCCTGTTGGGGCTCTGTGAGCTAGTGTACATGATAGAGATAATTTTGGGACTAAATTAAGACTCTTCACTAAGTCTCAGGTTGTGAGTTAGTTTGTAGGCAGTTCACACCAGATTAGTAAAAACATTTGCATAAACTTAATTTGAATGTAAACAATGCCATGGCCTATGAATCAGTATAAGTACAATACAAGTTTAAAGGAGTATGAAAAAGTGAAAGGAACGTTTATGTTGAAATGATAAAAAGCCTTTAACAAGATCTTATGGTGAAATTCTAAAAACAGAGACATTTCTTCTACATGTTATATTGCATTTCATTAAACTTGTTTGAACTTCTAAGCAGTACCAATATTTGTTTTGTTTTGAAGATCCCTCTTGTATAGCTGGAGGCTTGAGAAATACTTACATTATTATATATTTGTACGAAATGTATCTCCATTTTAAGATACTGAAGGAATGTAGAATTATTTTAAAGTTATTTCAAAATATTGTATAGCCTTGTATTTCAAGTCTGAGTGCATTGTTGTAAGCAATTCAGTTTTTCAAGGTCATCTCATGATTTATACCTAGACCAACAGCATATACTGTTGGGTAAATAGTGTATAGGAAAAAAACTGAGCCTTAACACAAAGCATGATTGTGTTCATATTTAAATAAGCAACCATATGGTGATCCACATTTTGTTCAGAGTTGTGCAGTAATCTCAGAAGCCACCGATGGTCCATGATATTTAGAGAGCATAGTGTTATCTCTACATTTGCTCCATACTTATACTTTTGCAGTATCCTTCTGCATAATATCTGTGGGGGTTGTTGAGGGACTCCAGAGGGAACGGTCTGTGTCGCTGACAGAAACTCAAATCCTGCTCTGCAGAAAAGCTAAATGCTTACAAGCACTACAATTTAATTTGGATGCATGGCTTATCCTGATTGTGTTGCAATAAGGGAGGCTGAACACATTCTAATTTAACATATGGTTCGGCTCTGTGTTGGGGTTTGGGGATTATTTGCAATTCTTGGCGCATTTTAGATAGCTTGGTCATGATTACAGCAAAATCACTTGAGCTAGTGTAATTCTAGAGATATATATATATATATATTTATGTTGTCACAACGTGGGTGTTGCGAAAACTGAAATATTTTTCGCACTGTAAATTCTAATCATTTAAACTTATACCATTATTTCCTTTCCTTTCAATGCATGTCCTAAGATTAAAGATGAACCTGAAGCTCAAGCAGAATATAGCATTAGATCCAGATATACAGTAACCTCAAGTCAGTATTAGTATTTCTTTGGCATAATTTAAAGGAATGGAAATATGCTTATTCACCTACATGCTGACAGTTAGATGACTTCTCTCTGCAGTAAATACGAATCCATCACAAGCAGCTAACTAGTTTAGCTTAGCACAAAGGCAATAGCCTGCAGCTGGATTAAATGTATCTGACACCGTGCCCCTGCAGTCTCTGGGTTACTTTGTAATTACAGCATGTAGGGGGAAAATAACTGAAGCTTCACACAGCATGGAGCTCATGACTGCAAGCAAATGTCACATTCTAAGTAATTTGTATTTTGTGTTAAATAAAAGTTAAAACACTTAAATGTATGCCCAATTTATTGGATCTCAGAAGTGAGAGATGGCACAAACATGTTTATGTGTATAGGTCTGGCAACTGGTTTGTGTTATATATTACTTGCCTTGAAAGAGTATCACTTCTTGACAGATTAACAGAACACTGCTACATTGGATATAAAAAGCAATTATATTATTATGTTAGACATTAAAGACCCAAACATGGCATTGTGCACCTTTTCACAGTGCATTTCAACTCTATCTGTTGTACCCTAACCCTTTTCTTACCCCCCCCCCCACACACTCATAGCTTCTCACTCCAGGGACAGCATGTGAACAACACAATAAATTGGTGGTGGATGTCAGGAGAGTTGTTGCTGATGATGTGTGCAATGCCCTTGTGTGTGTGTGTGTGTGTGTGTGTGTGTGTGTGTGTGTGTGTGTGTGTGTGTGTGTGTGTGTGTGTGTGTTTGTGTGTTTGTCTGTTTGTGTGCATGTGCGTGTGCGTGTTGTTTACATCTGTCATAGGAAAAGTGAGACAAAGCGTGAAAGATGGTGTGTGTGCCTGCTGAGCGTTCGTCGTTCCATCTGATAATTATACAGTGTGTGTTGACCATGACTATGGCTCTGTATAAAGGGGTTACCATAGACACCATTTGTTTTTCTGAGTGATTATGTGTATACTCCATAAACATGTAATTGGTAACTTTTTTAATATTTGTAGTTGGTTGATCCTTTTGAATCCTCCTTGAAAAAATCTGCATTATAGTTTTTCGAGTAAACTGTTTTATTATTTCACATGGATACCTTTGGGTTTGAGACCATTGGTTATACATCTTGTGCTCTTGGTAATTATTGTGTTTGTTCTACTTTATTATACTCCCAACAGTTCATTTATTATTAACAATCAATCATTTAAAATACATATATGGCTGAATTAATCAATGCATATTAGAAGTATTGACTGAACCAACCATGGTTCTTTCAATATAAACACCTACATTTCCAAGGCAAGAACATGTTGCTGTGGTTTGCATTGGTTAAGAGTCAAGTGGGAATGTGGCAGGAAGTGGAAACACTGATAAAACACCAAAACGTGGTGTTGGGTGCAAGGCTTTTCCTCACCAGCAGATTTAGAGCAGGGATGATCTCTAAGAGCCTTACGAGGTTGCAAACATGACCCTTAACACCTTAGGCAGGATGGATCTCTACAGTCAGTGGACTCTGCTGCTGGGTATTTTATCACAGTCCATTTTATGTTTCCGTGGAGACTGGGCAGTGTGAGTATTTTAGCTCATATCACTACAGCTGGACATACTGTAAACCACTGAAACAGCTATTTTTTCCCCCTTTTTCTCCATGATATATAGAGCTTCATGCGTAGCAAAAATGACTGTTCAAAGCTGCCATTATGGGGCATGTCTATACTGATTAATAGGCGCTTTCACACCGGAGTACTTTTCCCAGTAGCCTATAGTTCCAATAGTTCTTGAAATGTTGTGTTCACACCAACACAAATCCGGAACTAGAATTTATGAGAATCTTTTCACCCCCCGCGCGCATTCACACCAGCCTTTTATAGTCCGGTTGAATCGAACCCTGGTGCGCTTAGCCGCTTGGTGCAGTTCATTTGGGTCGGTGTCTGTGAACGCAGTCCGAGATCTCTTAAGTGAACTAAACAACCGGACTCTGGTCCGCTAAAATAGGTGGTCTCGGAACGCTTGCTTGCAAAGTCTGAGAGTTCATTGCTGGTGTGAACGTAGTCCACACCAAAACATAGGAAGCGTAGTATTTACATGTCACAAGAACGCGGATGTCTTCAAAATCTTAAGCGAAAGAGTCTTTCAAGACATCCGTGGTTGTTTAGTTAAAGAGTGAAGCAGAATTAAGCGTTGAACAGTTTCGTGTAAAGTAAAAATGCTCCTTCGACTACATAAAAGTAAGAACACCCGTCGTCGGTGAAACGCCCCTCCTTACTGCAGAACGTCTCTCATTATATGTGTTATAATGTTTTTTAACGGACGTTGTTTGATTATATATGCGCGGGCGGCTCTCTGTTGATCTCCAGATTAAGAGCAGCATGAAAATAACCTGCAAAAAGTGCCGATGCTCCATGGCGGAGGCTCCGGTAGAAATTGCCGGGATTTGCATTTTTCCCCCCTTAATGTCTGACCAATGGTTGAACAGCATTTCCGTGCACATGACTTGTGTTTAAAATTTATAGTCCGTTTGAGTTTTGCCCATGTGAACGCAAACCGAACCTTCTGAACAATGAAACATTGTAACAAACTGTGGTCTGGTGCTCACCAGAGAAGCGGACTATTAGGTGTGAATGCGCCCCACATTCACACCTAATGGTCAGTTTTTCCGCGCATAGGCTATGATTATATAATCAGACAACGTCCGTTAAAAAACAATATAACACATATAATGAGAGACGTTCTGCAGTAAGGAGGGGCGTTTCACCGACAATAGAGAATTTTTACTTTACACGACACTGTTCAACACTTCATTCTGCTTCACTCTTTAACTAAACAACCGTGGATGTCTTGAAAGACTCTTTCGCTAAAGATTTTTGAAGATATCCGCGTCCTTGTGACACGTAAATACNGTGTGCCTTTGGCAGTCTCAGTACTTTACACGACACTGTTCAACACTTCATTCTGCTTCACTCTTTAACTAAACAACCGTGGATGTCTTGAAAGACTCTTTCGCTAAAGATTTTTGAAGATATCCGCGTCCTTGTGACACGTAAATACTACGCTTCCTGTCACCCCTTCTGTGTCTCCTGTGCTCATCAGTGTCAGTCCCGCCCCTGATTGTTCCCACCTGTGTCTTGTTACCCTGTGTTTAAATTCCCCTGTCTCCCAGTGTTCAGTGTCAGTTCGTCTTGTTTCTTGTCATGGTCAGGTCTATGCTCCTTGTCTTTTGCCTTGGTCAGGTCTATGCTCTTTTGTACTCGTGAAAAGTTTTGTTCCTCACCACGTGAGCGATTTTCTTTTTGTTCTCATTTTTTGTCATCTCATCCTGAGATTAGTTAGCGACCATTTTTTGCTGTATTTTGGAAAATAAAGTATCTTACCAATACTTTACCTCTGTCTCCCGGGTCATGCAATTGGGTCCTACCTCCTAAGTGCCTGAGTTCTTAACAGTTTTGGTGCAGACAGCGTCTACACCAGCAATGAACTGCTCCAGAGTTCGCAAGCAAGCGCTCCGAGACCACCCATTTTAGCGGACCAGAGTCCTGTTGTTTAGTTCACTTAAGAGGTCTCGGATTGTGTTCACACCGACCCAAATGAACCGCACCAAGCGGCTAAACGCACCAGGGTTCGATTCAACCGGACTATACAAGGCAGGTGTGAACGCACCCTTAGTCCCTGCTAGAAAGCAGGTACTTTCATGGGAGAAAAAGGTTCCCATTTCTGATTGGCTGGGCGGATTGCAAACCACGCCCCGTAAAACTCAGAAAGGTTTTGTGAAGCCGCCATTGTATTTGCTGGCATTAGCATTATTAGCATTAGCATTAGCCCAGCGCACCAACGGAGAGAGAATAAGTTATGGCAACACAAACAAAAACATGGGAGCGGTGGAGTGATGAGGAGGTGTCGGCGTTCTGGTGATTTACTCGGAAGGCTTCAGTAGAAGCTGCTGGGAGTCCCAGGTTCTACTGAAGCCAGTTCCCAACTCCGGGGATTTCCGACCGGGGACTTCGGGTGGCAGTATACGCCGTGAAGTTGTTTGCGGTCTGCCAGTAAACCCAAAGCAGAAGAAGAAGAAGTGACGTCAGCGGCTTCATTTGCCTAATAAAATGTAGTTGATCAGAACTCTTTAGTTCTGATGAACTAAGTACTGGGAACTAAGTACGGCAAAGTACTTGGTGTGAAAGCGCCTTATTAGCTCTAACGGATAAAAATGGTTAAAAAACGGTGTCAATCACCAAAATCGACCAATGGGTTCCAGAGAAACGGCAAATACACCCAAATACACACCAAATGACACCAGAAGTGGGTTTTTTTTTCTAAACCTCTCTAAAAATGTCAGATTTCACTTGTTTTGCATCAATCTTGATACAGGGTACTTATTATATGGTATAGTTTTGATTCCTGTAGCTGTTTGTCTACTATCCCATCATTCAAGGGTGGTTTTCACTATAAGTAATGTGGTTTTTTTGGACGGAAACTATAATTAAAAATGTTTTACTATGTTCAATCTAAATTTACTTTAAAGTAAAAAACATCTATATTGATTCTGACTTTTTTACATCCAACTCACAAGTGTATCATTGCTTTTTTTTTTTTAAATGTTATCCCTTTTAGAAGTAAATATATAGTAATTTGTTCTGGGCATGTCATCTTCGAGCCTGAAACCTGAAAAACAGGCTCAAGGCTTAACAGGTGAAGATATTATTGTGAGGAAGTTTGTCTATTTAATGATTTGCAAGATCTTTCCGTTTTCATTTTGTGTTTTTCTTTTAGAAAAGGGGTTCCGAGGCAGTTGATTGAGAATATGAGCGGCCTTCTTAACTGTTACTGACTGTTTCTTGCTATTATGCACTGTGATTTCATGCTCTGATCTCAGTAAAAGTACAACAGGCCATATGCAATAGAAATGATTGCCAAAACTACAAATAAGACTTTTAATAAACTGGAAATAATCCAAGATAAAGGGTAATCATGTGATTTTAAAATGGAAATGTGCAGGGCCCCTCTTTAAAAGGGGTTAAGACAAACATAATAAGAACCAAATCCCAATAAACCAAAACTATGCTTTAAATCCAAGAGCTGGTTCTCTATTTATAACCTTGTGTTGGAGGCGATGACAGCCTCAAACGGTTCAAAGGTTGACACTCCTCTCCTGTAACAAAAAATACACAGCACAAGACATTTAACCCTGTTATATGATCCTGTATAGCCAGTAGTAAAATACCCTAGTTATATAGAGCAAGTGTGCCTTGACTAGTGATGTGAAGCAGATTTTCTTCTAAGAAGGAACATGAACATGGAGCCAAAACTCTTGCCTGAATAAGATAAAAACGAATAAAAGAGAAAGCTTTGAGCCTGTTAGGCCAAGTTAGAGCGACTGTGGAAGGGTAACCTGCATCATTTATGTGATTACTTCTGCTCTTCAAGGGCTTTAAAATGTGTCTTGCTTACTGACAACACTGTAATCCTCCGCTCTGTTTGTTGTCATGACATCCATGTCTGACATGCTTCTGCAGTTTACAGGATATCATTCAGACTCACTTCCTGCATGGTGACACAGATATTAATATGTACAGGGTTGGGTTAGATTACTTTTGAGTGCAGTCAGTTACTGAATTGCATGGCAGTTAATTAGTAACTTAATCCGTTAAATTGCAAAAGTGTTTTCTCTAATATTAATACATTTGGGTAACTTCAATATCAAAGGTTGAAAATATTGGATCTAATTGAAGTTGTACGAATATAATTGTTTCTATTGAAGGAAAAACTCCATGTGTATAATGTGTATTCTACGACATGTGAGACAGGCTTTAATGAGTTTAGCTATATCTTGAAAAAAGTTTACCATAAAAATACGTAAAATTCAGACGAGAAAATACTGATAATTGTTTTTGTTTTTTTATCCTAAAAATTATCAACCAATAGTCCACAAAGTCAGAACAATCTAATTGCAAAAATGTAATCTTGTCTGGTTCAGTTACTTATTTTTGTTCTGCTGATGTAATCCCGATTACATGTAATCCGTTACTACAGAACCCTGTATATGTATGTGGTTGCAGCCGTGGTTTGCCTAGACACAGACAGCCGGACAAACAGAGAGGAACACCTCAACGGAGACAAAGACGTGACCTTTATTTGTCCTTGTGAACTGGTTTGACAGTACGAGGTGGTGAAGGAGAGAAAGGCACAGATAAGGCTCGCCACAACAAGAGGAATGCAGGGAGTCTGAGAGCGATAGCGAGAAAGGCGAAGATAAAAAAGGCCATACAGGACAACAAAAAGAAACACCAAAAAAGAAACTGTGTTAGCAGCCAGACAAACAGCCCGCTCCACCTGTAATCACCTCCTGCAGGTCAGCCTCCACTCGCCTCAATCCCCCACTAACACTGAGCCAGGCCATCACACAGCTATCTCTCCTACCTCCCCTTCCCTCGTTCCTCTTCTTCCTCTTTACACACACAGAAAAGACCTTGATGTTTTTCCAATAATTGGCAGCAGAGGTTGAGTTTTTTTTTCTCCCCCCCACTCCCCCCTCCCCTCTCTCTTTTTTCTGTTTATCTTTTTCTCTCTTTCTTTTTTGTTGCTCTTCCTCTTCCTTTAGAGATGAATACTTGGCCCGGGATCAAAGGCAGACCCCAACCGGCCACTCTGGCGACCACAAAGGGGCGTTGGGCGCTGGCTGGGGGCCACAAAGCCAGGGACACGGCCATGCAGATGGGGCAGAGCCCTCCCCCCCCCCCCCCCACACACACACTCCTGTATGCGAGAGGTCAGTGGCTAAAGTATCAAAGTGCTTCCTGTCAGGTGGTGCGGACTTGTGCGACTGACTCCCTTTTGTTTCCATAGCCCTGTGTCCTACAATAAAACATGGGTCAATATGAACATTTCAGGTCACAATTATCTTACGATGATAAGATTGACAATCTCATGGACCATAGATAAAATAGAAGGAAACATGTCCATTTTTAAAACTCGCCTAAAAACCCATTTTTATTCCTTGGCTTTTAACCCAGCATGAGACTCTGTTTCTGTTTGTTTTTATATGCTTCATTGGTTTTGTTGTTTTTATATTGTTATTTATTGTTATTGTTGTTTTGTTTTTGTTTTTTATGGCGTGTACAGCACTTTGTTTCAGCTCCGGCTGTTTTGAAAAGGGCTTTATAAATAAAGTTGAGTTGAGTTGAGTGAGTGTGTTCATCTAAAATTATAACGCCTTATTTTTTTATCAGGTTGTATTTGTTACTTCTTGATAGCAGGCTATAGAGCTCACCCAAGTTATTTAAATATTGCCATCAATTTATTCTTAGTGTTTTTTAAGTTATACATTGCGTTTAAGTCCCATCACCAGTTCCCATAAACCAAACTGCATTCTCAATTAGGAAAGAAATATTTTCCCAAGGCTTTCGGTCGCCATTTTATAAACAAAACTACTTGATTAAGGCAACCAAACTAAACTAAAAACACAAATGTGCTAAAACATGCAAATTTAAAACATCTTCACTAAGTTGAAGAAACATGCGCACCGAAAAAAAATGCTGTATAAACTATACGCTGCAAATAGAAAAACACGGCGGAAAAGGGGAACCCTAAAAAGTGCTGCGCACAGCTGGGACAGGAGCGCTTGTTTCAGGCATATTAAAGTTGACCAACACTCATAGTTGGCACAGTCAGTCTGTTTCATAATTGTATGTTTTTAGTGAGCATGTTTGCGAATCTTTCGTCAAGTTGGTAAATAATTTTCCTTATTTGCATGTGTTTTGGCATATTTGTGTTTTATATTAAAGTAAAAAGTGTAATCTATATGTTTAACAGGACTCAAACACCTGTTTTATGATTGAAAGTCCCATGTTTGTAACATCCACTCATACATCGCGGAGTACAATTAGAAGCTTATTAGTGATAAATCATAAACAAACGTAACCTGGAATAGAATAAGATTACCCTAAAACTTGAGTGACAATGTCATTTTGTTAATGATAAGGATGTTTGTACGAGACTATACCGGTTTCCATCTGTCTTTTTCCTATGACTGTGTTTCCCTCAGCTGGTTTGTTTACTTCCTGCATTTGCTCTGTCTTTGTTGTTTCTACACTTATCACAACCTCTTCTTCTCTGACTTTCAGCGTTCTCCTTTGCTGCTCCACAGTGCAGATCGGAGGGAGACTGGCGACCCGTGCTGCACCAATAGAAGCAGCTGAGGTAAACATCTTGCCCCCACGGACAGAACTGTGTTTAAATGTTTGAGGAGACCCGACTAGAGTTTAGTCAAACACATCCCTCTACCCTCAACAGCCCTTGTTTAAATATATAAGTGTTGCAGCCAATTCCGAAGTCACCGAGGCCTGAACAAATAAATTGAGGTGGAGAACACAAAATGTGGGATAGATAAAACAAATGAACAAGCCCTCGTAGTCCAAATATATATGCAACACCCAGTCTGCTTTTCAACTCTTTCAGCTGACACGTTAGCAGAATTTCTCTGAGGACAGAAAGGATGATGTTACTTATCAGTACAGGGTTGTTGGACTCGCAGGACAGAATAATTGTGATTCCCTTTACTGTACTACAATTATAGCAAGTGATTTGAAAAAACAAAGTGAGAACTTGCTTGTACATTCCCCATTCAGTTCTCATCTGTATTACAGATGGAGAAGTTGCAATATAATGACATACACACATATACACCCATATTGTCAAGACATACCTTCTTCAGATCAGGAATTACAAGGGTTTTAAAGGGGTCATATTATGCTCATTTTCTGGTTTTATATTAATATTTTGCTCCTCTACTGTGACATGTTTCCATGCTTTAATGTTCAAAAAGCTCTTTATTTTTCTCATACTGCCTGTGCCGCAGCACCTCTTTTCACCCTCTGTCTGAAACCAGAGCCCAGTCTGCTCTGATTGGTTAGCTGGCCGGCTTAGCTTACCCCTTAGCCTATCACATACAATGTGTTGGAGCGATAGCCAATAGAAATGCGAGTGTTAAGTAGTAAGTTAACAAAGGACTACAATGGAGGCGGTACAGGGAGAGAAACTCCCTCTGGAGGGAACTTTGGGAATTCACCCTTTGCAGACCATTTAGCAGGCAAATAATAGGGCCCCTTTAAAGTTATCAACCCAACAGTGGCCATTTCTGCTTCCTGTAACAAACTCCTTTGTTTCTTCTTCTAAGACTCTTAGTATCCGGACCAACTTAAAGAAACAGCAACAGCACAGCAAAAAACTTTGCCAAAATGTAAATATTCTAATATAACTTAAAAGGGCACAACATAATCTTTAACTTAGTCCAAATGTCTGAAACCAGTAAAAACATGCAGGATGTATAGGAGCAGATTTGGGGAGAGAAAAAAAGACAACAGCAGTATTTTTCCACACTCTGCATGCTGTCATGCATGAATCCCCGGCTCCAGCCATATGTTTAAGATTAGATGTACTTTTTTGTTAGACGAGAACACAGTCAACAACGTTCTGCTGCTTCCCCGCTGGTCATGAATCAACTGGGCTCTGTCCACACCCTCTCTCTGTGCTCCTAAATTCTATTAAACAGATGATTAAAGCCATCACACCAGTGAGGAATAACACAACACTCATAGTTTCAAGGAGTCCAAGGATCATATTCTTCTTAATGTTATATGACACACTGTACAGTATGTGTGTTCATTTATGGCGATGAGGTCAAATTGAAGGCTCATATGTTATGAAAATGTTTTTCTCTATATATTTATACTAACCTCTTCCTCTAAAACAGCACAATGCTAGCTTCAAAACAATATGCAATGTGGTTTTCATTTGGATTGAAGCCTCTATGAAAAGCAATTACACATTTATAAAGTTATACTGAATCCTCCAACTTTTGTATTGCAAGCTGACAGCAATTTAATATGTCAATCAATATTGTCATATTACTAAGACTTTATAGAGGGTGTGCATTTTGTCACCGTGACGTCAACCATTTTTGGTTTTCCGAGCCAGAAGTTACATTATTAGAGGGTGGAGACATTTTAAAAGAGAACATATTATGCTGATTTTCAGGTTCATATTCGTATGTTGTGCCTCTACTGTGAGCCATTAGAAGCGGAAGAGTTACAAAGTGTTCTCATTATGTTAAGAAAGTAAACAAAGACTAAAATGGATGCGTTTCAGGCAGGAGAGAAAGTCCCTCTGGAGGGAACACTGGGATTATAGCTTTTGCAGACCATTTACATGCACAAAAACCTATACAACACCAACACTTCAAGGAAGGGAAACCCCCAAAAAGCCAAATAGGGCCTCTTTAAGGTTAACGAAATGTTACAATTACATGAAAACTGAACTGAACACTGTGGAACTGAAAACACTAAGACGAAAACACTGAGAATACCCTGACTGGTCAATACTGTGGTAGCAACCTGTCGTTTAATTTATTATATATAGGATCACCATTTACAAAAATGGATATCATGTTGCGTTCAACAACACCTGAATCTAGCAATTGAGACCATTAACTTTTTAGGAAAATGCTTACCTATTTAATCAATCTAGAGAAAGTAGGGTCATTTTCTCATAGATTTCTATGCAATCAGACTTGCACCCAGTGAACCAGTGCTGGCCATCAGAAAGAATGCAGGTTAAATAATCTTACGTCTTTTTAGAGTTGATGTCTAACATGTTAGCAAACAATTGCAACATTAGCATCCATTTGACACCATCGTCTGTCCACATGAAAAATGACATGTAATTTGTAATATGTATGCGTGTTATAGCTCCTTTTTTGTCAACAAGTACAACAAAAACATATCTTTCTCTAGTATGCTAAATGATCTACTACGTCTACTAGCTAGTTGCTAACTAAGTCTGTGTGCTGAAGAGTGCTGGGCAGGTATTTCAGTCAGGTTTATCAGAACCTTTTTTCTGCTGTAACCAACTAAAATATGTATGTGTTGAGTAGATAGTGGTATTTATCTGTGGCAACAACCCCTTTTTCATAGCATGTAATGACTTAATCCAAAGTTTAAACATAATTTTTGATCAGTGCACACTACAAACATTGATTCCCTTCTCTTCCTGCGCAGCCACATTCCCAGCTCATTAAATATTGACATTTGTACAGCACCCGATGGTATCTGTGTGATAAGGTTCAGACTTTAGACCAAATCCAACGTACAAATCAACAACAATAAGACGGACTGGCCAGAAGTTCGGTGACAAAGACCACGTAGGGAGAATAAGACAGTAAAGATGGACAAATGGGTCAAACAAACACGGTACTCTCACCTTGAGACCAATTGTTGTGTCCCGTATGAAAGCAAAGGGTTTCCTAATATGTGTAAACAAACTGACCTGCCAGCTGAAGATTCACAGGGTTATGTGTAAGATTTGATATCATTGTTGAAATAAAAATGGAAGATTTTCTTTCTTTTTTCTGAATTTCTTTTTGCATTTTTGAACATATCATTATTAGAATCAGTTCAAAATAAATGAATCAAAGCTCGATATGTTCCATTAAGGACGCAATGGTTGTATAAATATACATTTTATAAGTTGTATGCATTTTATATAAACTATCTGATCCTTACAAGTCTAATATTACTAATAGTCAGAAATTTGGATTGATGCCATATGTTCATAATCCTTTTTTTCGGTCTCAAATAAAAAAACACTACTTCGAAAATGTTTTTTAGTTGCTTTCAAAATACTTAATCAGGGGACCACCGTGTGAAAAGCATAGGTTTCTGTGAGTAGATCAACAGTATGCAGTTCAGGTAAAGCTAACCTCCTGCCGCGTAGAGGTAAATAAAGCCAACTAAATAAAACAACATGACAGACTTAGTGTGATCATTATGGAAAAAGCAGTTAGCTCCAACCCAGATAATGACCCACTTAACACAGAAAGTTTACTAATTAAAAGAGCAGAGATAAATGATAATGTTGTTAGCTAAATAGGGTCAACTGATTGGCTGTTTAGCTGTTGTGGTAACTTCTTGGCTGTAAGAAAATTATGAGCAAAGAAGTCTGATGTTGTTTTTCTGTAATAATGGGCATTATTTTCACTTTTATGTGTTCCTCCTACAGAGAAAATAGGCCTGATCTCTCCCTTTGTGGTTGCTCCAACTGCTCACTTCCACCACCCACTCAGTACATTTTCCCAGGCAACAATGTTCCTCCAAAGTTTACACACAATAAATAACGATATGCCCAAAGCAGTTAGCAATGGCCCCGCTCTCCGTTTCCTGGCTGGAGTTGAAATGAAATGGTAATTTTGACTTGAGGAGGATTTCAAAGGGATGGCCTCTACTTTTCATCTGGGTGCATACCACGAGCTCGCCGACACATTCACGCTGGGATTTGAGCAAGAAAAAAAAGGAGAGGAGAGAGAGAAAAAAGAGCAGAATTTTAAGTTTTTCTATGAACTTCCTTCTTTCTTTTTTCTGCCATCTCTCCACAGAACACGAGATGTAACGTTGCTGAGTTCTCTCCCCCAGATGGACATCATTTATATAAACAACCATCCCCGGTTCAGGGAGCATTTGATTGATGTGTCATTGTCTAAAGATTGTTTCCAGGCATTTGAATAGATAATTCAGAACTTTTGATGTAGACATTTCTCTTCAAAGGTCAGTTGTGGGGGAAGAGCAGGGGTGTCCTCTATCTCCCATGCTATTTTTGCATCCAAGGCTCCAACTAGCCCGACGGCTTTTCACAGGGGAGATTGACTGACGCTTGAATCGTCCTTCATGCTCAAGATTACAAGGTGGTTTCACAAAACCCCATCTGAGATCTGCCGGCTATCTCTATTATGCAAAGTACCTTTGTCTCAAACAAAATAACCTAACACCGCATTGATGTGTCCTGTGCCTATTTGTTTTCTAGGTCGGCCTACGGTCTTGCAGTGAGATTGGACCGAGACCAAGGATGCAGCGGAAGGATTGGCCAGGAACTCCATTATCTCAGCAGCAAGGAATGAGAAATGGAATTAAAGCATCCAAAACAAGGTCCGTCACACATCAGCCTCAGTGGCTCCTATCCTCCCATGTATATAATATCTTACACCGCACAAAATCCACTCTGAAAACAGACTCCCACTTTGTGCCGTATCTTATTTCCTACATCACATAGCTGACCCAGCAGCCAAAGCAATATCGAGGGTTCTCTTTCCCTGAGTCGGCCGATCACATTCCATTGTCAGTTAGCCCAACACACTCTCACTCCATAATCGTCCAGGAGTGACGTTTGGTCAGGGTCCTGTGGCGTGCAGTTGTGACGCTCCTAGGCTCCTTCAGCTTCATAAAAGGACGCAAATAGCTTTCAACTGATTGCAATGTATTCCCATCTGCTGCGGGATTTGACGCTCATGGAAGCACGGCATTCGTTTGTGTCGGCTGCCCTTAAAGGCAATGTGAGCGTCCATTCCCATTGGATAACGGAGAATTGTACACCCGGAAGTAAGTATTCCCCTTACTGTCGATTGATTTTACAGTGATATCTGCACTACTCATCGACTAAAAAACACCAGATTATCCTTGTTAATTACACAACATTGATTGGTTTAAATTGTGTGCAATGCTTTGTATTTTTCCCCTTCGATTCGGAGAAACAAACATTTTTTCGGAGTAAAGGATGGCAGAAGACACTACACTACCNGCGCTGCAGCATGTCTGAGCGAGAGAGAGATGCAGCGTGTCTGTTAGCCCCGCCCCCGCACGGAGATGAGAGAAAGATCTCTTTTACAATATATTGAAAGTTAGAAACGGAGATGGTTAGATAAAATGTGCAAGATAACGTTTATGTCAACACACTCTCACTCCATAATCGTCCAGGAGTGACGTTTGGTCAGGGTCCTGTGGCGTGCAGTTGTGACGCTCCTAGGCTCCTTCAGCTTCATAAAGGGACGCAAATAGCTTTCAACTGATTGCAATGTATTCCCATCTGCGGCGGGATTTGACGCTCATGGAAGCACGGCATTCGTTTGTGTCGGCTGCCCTTAAAGGCAATGTGAGCGTCCATTCCCATTGGATAACGGAGAATTGTACACCCGGAAGTAAGTATTCCCCTTACTGTCGATTGATTTTACAGTGATATCTGCACTACTCATCGACTAAAAAACACCAGATTATCCTTGTTAATTACACAACATTGATTGGTTTAAATTGTGTGCAATGCTTTTGTATTTTTCCCCTTCGATTCGGAGAAACAAATATTTTTTCGGAGTAAAGGATGGTATGGGTTCTACACTACCCAGAATCCCCAGCTATCGTTTAGGACTACACCATGTGCTCTGTTTGACAAACCCCGTGATTAGTTCTCAAGCTCTGTGATTGGATTTTGGAGTGGCAGTGCGCAAAGTTTACACGGAGCGTCAAACAGCACTTTCAAATGGAATGAAACCCATCAACGGCACACTATCCAAATCAAGACTCGAGCGTGTAAATCAGACTTTAGTTACACTTGAAAAAAATTCAGTGAAGGTGATTGTCAAGTGCCAACAATCAGGAGAGATATTTGGTAGTGGGTG
>NW_011367263.1:32595-50349 GCF_000735185.1 Notothenia coriiceps | reverse complement strand
TGCGAAACACAATAGCCAGCATGTGTAGTTCTGGGGACGGGGTGGGGGAGGGGGGGACGCGGTGGACCCGTTCAAATCCAGTTTTGGACAGTCTGCCGTGGTTCCATCCCATTTCAAGCAGGTAGCACAATGTACCTGCATTGCATTACTCTAAACGTGTAATAACGTGCTTTAACCAGAAGGTGGTTTGGGTTAAAAAGCTGTCAAGTTTACAGTGTTAACAAAATAAAATATACTGCTGTTTCTGGTTTAGTTTACGACGGATATATTTAGTTATTGTTTTGATATTTTTAACACAAAAGCGATGGTAAAAACCCACAGCAACACAGAAAAGATGGTCTTAACATGACCCAGCGGTCTAGTAGTTAATAAAAAACAATAATATCAAAACAAAATATTACTACTAACTTTATTGTGAAATTCAAACTGAACGGTAAAAGAATAGTTTCCGGTCTATTCTGAGCCCGATCTCTGTAGATAAATAAAAATAAAGAACTACGACAGATGTGTAATATGTTTAATGCAGCCAAACCATTTATTACAATGCATTCATGTGATGACTTTCAAAGAGTAAAGCAAGCACTGCTGAATAAAGTATGATTTTATCTTTTACGAAATGTTTTTTTTCATATGGAACGCAGTTGGAGGTCAACCAATCACAGAGCTTGAGAACTAATCACGGGGTTTGTCAAACAGAGCAGATAGTGTAAGTCCCATCCTATAAACGATAAAGCCGTGGGATTCTGGGTAGTGGGTGAGTGTCTTCTGCCAGCCTTGTCGTAGCCTGCGGCGCGGAAATATAGTGTGTGTCTCGCTGAATCGAAGCGGGCAAAAATACAAGCATTGCGTCCCCACAATTTAAGACAATCAATGGGAATACGGTGTAACTTAAACAACCAGGATAGATCGCAGTAGGGTGTTTTTTTAGTCGATGAGTAAGGTGAGGGCAGATATCAGCTGCCACGAAGCCTATCAAGCTCGACAGTCTATACGGGAAATGATTGTTGCGTCCGGGTGTACCAGATAGTCGCGCGTTATCGGCACATGTGGAGAATAGCAGAGGAGCAAGCTCACAGTGTTTTCCCGTCTATTTGATGGCTGCCTGAAGCGAGTTTGCAATGTCGATGGGACGCCGTGCTGGAGCTGCTTCGGGGGTGTGTGAGGGCACAACGAAGGGTTGTTTTCCCCGGTTCCTACATTTGATGGAAGACTGAGCGCCTTTAAAGGGGCAGGCGACAACGCAAAATGAATACGTGCTTCGCATAGAGCGGTCAAACTCCCGCAGGCAGATGGGATATACATTGCATGCAGTTGAAAGGCTATTTGCGATCCCTTTATGAAGTGCTGAAGGAGGCCTCAGGAGCAGTGTGTCCAGAAACAGCGTGTGGGGAGGCCGTGTGTGAGCGCGCGCTTGTGCACGACCAGGGACCCCCTGACCACAACGTCGCTCCCTGGCGATTATGGATGTCGAGAGTACGTGTTGTTCGAGAATAGGAAACAACATGAACAGGTATCGGCTGCATGGATGAGGGGGCGAGCAAGAGGGGAGGATGTGGGTCCCTATCCATCTATCCTTACGTCTTAATTATCGTGATGGAGTGAGGTACCTGACCATGAGCAAGAGTGTGACCCCCCCAAAGCTAACAACAAAATAAACATATTATGTACCTTGCCGGCTGGAGTGATTAAGTGCTTTGCCAGGGGTCATGTGTGAACACGCTGTTTTCACCAAATGAATGCCGAGAAAAGGTAGATCGAACATTACTCCGATACCGGTTAGTAAGATCTCAAACCATGAATTTAATTGTGATGGGACTTGACAAGTGTGGCAGGACAGCCAAGAAGAGGCCCACGGGTGAAAGATAAGACCCTGTTAACAAATATATGGTGTATTGGTCGAAAATCGGGAGACCCGTGCAGTGAGCCGGAATTCGATCCCGTCCAATGGCAGGCTAAATTTAACCGCGTGTATTACCCCTGTTGAGGTAGGCCGTAATACGAGCACACGTGTTGTTTTCCCCGGTCTCACAATAACATGCATACAGACATCAGATGAGCACCAACAGCGAACCTGGACTCGAGGTATGTTCTGTGAGGGCGAACACCGCACGGACTGAGCCTGCACACGTGCTGTGGGTGTTTGTGTACTGGTGTGTACTTCCTTAATATTGCAGGACGGTGTTTTTTTCTGAAGCACCGCACTGTACCTTTAGAGGATGTTCAGATGTTGGAGAGCTCCTGGAGGTGCGCGTAAAACAGGGAGCCCTACGGGGCTGTACCTCGTTGGTTAATAGGGTGGATTCCTGATGTCCTTTTGTGCCTGGAGCTGCTTAGTCCTCCTTTATCATTGTTTTTTGGTGGTCTGTGGAGTGCTAAGAGAAGGTGTTATTTCCCCGGTCTCTTTGATGGAGACCGAATGACGACGTGTGCAGTGTGGAGGAGCCGTGGCCTGGAAGCGTGCCTTTCGGGGTGTGTGATGGGTAGAGAGGTGTTTCCCCGGTCTAACTATGATGGAGCCTGACATTGACGATGTGCATGTGAGAGAGCGTTGCTGAAAGAGCGCCTTCGGGGGTTGTGGGAGGGGCTCAAGAAGAGGTGTTTTCCCCGGTCCTATTTGATGGAAGATGACATGAGCAAGAAGTGTGCATGTGAAGGGAGTCCGTGCTGAGCTTTTCGGCCAGGGTGTGTGAGGGCTAAGAGAAGGTTTTCCCCGGTCCTACATTTGAAAACACACATTTGAGACGTGCATAAAATAGCACATTGTACAGATCACAAACACAATACACATAAAAAATAAGTAGAAAAACTAACAGATAACAACCAGATCAGGCAAAGGAGGCTACAGCTTAACAACGGGAAGTGGGATAGAAGAAGTAGAAGAGAAATTAAGCCGGGCGTCCCACATCCCCATCCCAAGGACCCTCTCAAGGCCAATTGACTGCAACAACTAATATCAGATTAAGATTGGCTAGATCCGCTCCTTCAATTTTTGCTAAAGATTTTTGTCTACTATCCCCATCATTCAACCGGGTGGTTTTCACTATAAGTTAATTTATTCGGAAGCTTTTCTACATCCAACTCCACAGCGTGATTCATTGGCTTTTGAGAAAAAAGACGATTCCAATCACTCCCTTTAGAAGTGAGAATATAGTCATTTGTTCTGGGCATGTNCATCACATCGTCATTAACAAATACCGGAAACAGTCCGAAAACATTTAAAACTTTCAAAGAGAAAAGCAAGCACACTCTGAATAAAGTATTATTTTATTTTTTTTAAATGTTTTCGGACTGTTTCCGGTATTTGTTAATGACGATGTGATGTGAGATGTGAGACTGGAATTGCACAGGGGAAAATAATGTATCTTTAGATGCGGATTTTGTTAAACTAATACGTTTGCGCTGTGGACCAACACTATACATTGACGGGGAAGGGGGTAACACTAAAGATAACACCATTAAACAGTTACACAACATAACAGAAATAATATCGATAGCAGCGTCCCTAGCAACCACCTTGGTAACAATGAAAACGTTCTATGGACGCAATTTCCTGAAGTAATCTTCGTAATAACTAGCAAACTAAAGATCATGTACATCCACTGCACACATAATCTGAAATAGCAACTCATATTTCTCGCATCAAATGACATCAAAACGCATTTTGATGGCGAAACCAACTTTAAAATAGGCATTTTCCACCAAGAATAAAACGAAGTTCGGCCATGTTTTGTTTTTTCTGAAGGGAGAAGTTTGAAGATCACGTCACATAGACGCCAGCCATTGGAATGAATGGTGAAAAAAAACGGGGTTTGTCAAACAGAGCACATGGTGTAGTCCTTAATACAAAAGCATTGCACACAATTTAAACCAATCAATGTTGTGTAATTAACAAGGATAATCTGGTGTTTTTTAGTCGATGAGTATTGCAGATATCACTGTAAAATCAATCGACAGTAAGGGGAATACTTACTTCCGGGTGTACAATTCTCCGTTATCCAATGGGAATGGACGCTCACATTGCCTTTAAGGGCAGCCGACACAAACGAATGCCGTGCTTCCATGAGCGTCAAATCCCGCAGCAGATGGGAATACATTGCAATTAGTTGAAAGCTATTTGTGTCCCTTTATGAAGCTGAAGGAGCCTAGGAGCGTCACAACTGCACGCCACGGGACCCTGACCAAACGTCGCTCCTGGACGATTATGGAGTGAGAGTGTGTTGGTTAGCCATGAGGGAAATGTCCGGGCGACAAAAACAGGGTGTGAAATAAACAAAAAAAACACAGTGGCGTCTTCATTATCTCGTAGCTGCGCGACCGTGAGCGAGGCCAGGGTTAATTGCTTTTGATTAGACGTCAGTACGCATGGCTGAGTGACCGCGCAGATCTCACTGAGGGGACCACAGAGGGAGAGGAGGGAAGCATGAGGTCGCTCACACAAAAGGATGTGAAATCTGTGTCAAGTGTTCCTCCTCGGTGGGTTTAGCTACTCGGGAAGCAAATAAGGAATGTAGATGAGGCAACATGTGTTTAATCTGCCTCTGTGTGTGAACGCCGGACGCAGTTTGCTAGCTGTTACAGTGTGAATTAGGAGTTTAAATTAAGGTAAGAAAGGGCTCATACCATGAAGAAAGAGGGTTTCCATGATGATGAAAGAATTCTCCAATATGCTGTATTATTTTTGTTATCCGATGTATCTTGTTTCTGCAGATATGAGCGTCCTTTAACAGTGGTCAAAAGGTCCTTGCTGCACATTATCCCATCTTAAGCTTTGTTAGTTAGTTAGTTTCGTAACGAACGTAATGTAACAGTTGTAATGGTTGTAGCTTTTCTCAGACGTGGAGGGATACTGACTTATTGTGACTTGTTTTGAAAAATCAACCAATCAGATTGCTTGATTTGACTTGTCCGTTTTATAATGGTTAATAATTCATTCTTATATCAAAAGCTTTTTTTGTGATGTATGTTTTCTGGTCTCTCTAGAATGAAATATCTCAGCAGTGAAATAATGTTTTTTAAATTAGCACAGATCTTGTAGTACCAGCGGATCAATGCTAGTGAGGTTTAACAGTGTTTCCGGGGGGTTGTTTTGAATTTTGACTCCCAAACGGCTCTTCATGTTACCACAATTTACCACGGAGCCTCAGTTTCGCCACTGCGAGGCTCTGGTGCTCGCAGCTCACACGCATGCTCCACTAAAACCCCCCCCTCCGCTCATCGCGTCCAAATCGCGCACGTTCCGTGTTGTCCTGTAGCAGGCACCTTTGATGTCGGGGAAACAATCTTCAATACTCCGAAAATAATCCCACCAGACTCCTTTGCCCCTCCAACAGCGGGATGTCCTTGTCCTTTTTCCTTTTCGTCATTTCAAGCGATAAAAAATCTCTATCTTCTATAATATTATTAATATTTTTGGACGCCCTCGGCTCGCGTTCAGGGTGTCCCGAGCTGAATAAGGGGGTCAAATGACGGCAAGACGGCCCCCTGGCGGAAACGCTGGGTTTAGATATACAGTACTGAGTTTAACTCCAGCGCCACCACTAGGTGAAGTTTTCCCTGAACCTGTAAACTATTTTGATAATACCGGATGTGTCGGCACAAAATTGAGCAAACATTTTTCATTAATCTAAGAGAATGAACACATTTTCAAGATAAACTCTAATGACTTTAGGAACCCTTTCACTTTATGGTATCATCACAGGGTCACAGTTCGAATTTGCATAACAATTGGATTTATGATATACATTCCTTACTAATGTCAATACAATCAGCTTCAGCTGCACTTTGTGTTAAAGGCTAATTAGCAAACGTTAGCATGAAAGAATAAGATTGTGAATGTGTGCTAAAATATGCTGCTCAATATCAGTATGCTATTGTCATTGTTACTCTGTTGATGTTAGCATTTAGCAAAAGCGTCATGTGACTAAATATACTGTCACAAAGCCACAAACATGGTTGTAGGTGTCACGAGTTCTATACACCATCTTAGCTGTTTCGGATTTGCATGTGAATAACTATCTTGTTACTTTGGATCCTGCCTTCCTCCTGGCCCTCAGTTCATTCTCCTCACCTGCTACACATTCCCTTGTTAGCCTCAAAGTATATAACCCGCCTCAAAGTCACGTTTTCCCTCCAAGATCGTCTTGTGCGTACTACAGCCTTTAGCTCTACCTGTTAGTGACCCCTCGCTGCCTTGTTTGGACCCCGAGTATACATAAGAGCAACCCATCAGGGTACGTTCCCTCTACGTCACGACGTCGCCCCTTTTGGGGAGAAATCCTTAGTTGTTATTTGACTGGCTGGAAATACAGATTCGGAAGTTTTCACGTGTCACAGCAAAACATTTAGAAAACTGTGCATTTTTGTACAAGGAGCCCAATTACTATGATCAGTCAGGCAAACAATTATACACTGTCATTGGAGATTGATGTTCGACGTTGAAGAGGATCTTTGACTATTGGCAGGTGGCAAGACTTTAAGAGAGATTTCCTTGGCTGGTCAGGGTTTTATATTTGAATGCAGCATCTCCACACACTATTTTGAAATGTAACAGTTTTCTTTACGGTTGACATACAGTATATTAGTATAATAATGTAGCAGTGAAAAAGTGTTTCCCATATACAAACATGTAATAAATGACCGGTTCCCTGAAGTCACAGAGAAGGAAAAGTATAGAACGTCTGAATTTAGGATCTTTATTGTTGCTTGACGTGCAATACAGGACAGAGCTGCTTTAGGCACGATCAAAAAATAGTTTTTGCTGGGCGCAGATGATTTGTTTTTACCGGAAAGGGGGCGGGACCGTCAATTTGCCAGGCATTGACATAGCGCTGCTCTCATCTATTCTGCCTGCCTCTGATTGGACGTGTCTCTCTGATTGACAGATCTTCTGGTTTTGACCCTGGTTTTTCCACCATGATTGAACAGTACAATAGGAGAAAAAGTTACAGTCTGGAAGAGAAAGATAAGAGTTAATTATAGGTGTGTTTTTGCTTTCAAGGGATTCAAATAGTTTTGCCTGTGTGACGTCAGGCATTTAGCAATTATTTTAAAAGTTTTATCATCTGTAGTCATTGCTCTTTTTTTCGTTTTATTTCTTTACAGTGAGTTTTAAAAAATCTGTTGTGTTAGCTACACCTACACTCTCTGGCAGTCCAAATACTGACTGGAAAGTCGCCACAAACACCCGGTTCTTTAGACTGTAAATGCATTTCAAAAACATTCAACAGTAAACCATTTAAAGACCCACAACTACTGTGAAATGTGAAACCACCATCACCAACACTTAGACTGTTGCTGTAACGGCATGTCGCCATCATCATGCCTCTGTTTTTGTGTAATGGATAAACAAGTCCCTCGGTCAACCCTGGCTTATATGGGTCTTTAATGCATGATTTGTATCAGCCTGTAGCCAAAACAAAATGACAATAGAGGTGGTTTAGACCGAGGCAGGAATGACAGACAGACAAAGGAGGGCAGGACGTTGTAACCTTCACACCCTTCGCAGAGCGAGAGCTAGCTTTGTTTACATTTCCAAGATCAAAGGCTGCAATGCAAATTCCTGCAGCTTCCACAATGCCATTTGATGTTTCGGAGACAAATTATTGTGGTGATTACAGTAGCTGTACACAACCGGTGGAGCAGGCCAAACAAGGGTCCTTGTTGTGACTCTCAATTAGTGGTGTGACATCTCAGCACCCACCGTCTGAGAGGCATCCCACAACAAGAGAGGCTGTTTGGGCTGATAAAGTGATTTGGCTTGGTGGGCCCTTTCATCTGCACCAACAGTGGGGTATTTGAGGCTTCTGGGTATTCTCTGTGCACATCCTCACACATCCCCTTTATTGTGACAATAGTACTACTGTGTTCAGTGATTCACAGAGGCTCTAGCCTACTGCACTGTGAACAACTTCAGCTCTGTCAATTGTTATTTAGAAGTGTAATGACATTAGGCTGACTTATATCCAAAGCAACACATATACACTTCAGTTTGTAAACATGCCCACGTGAGTACTTTGCGGTAAGAACACGTTGATATGTTGACTGCAGGGGCGGGGATTGAACCACTTTGATGATTATTTTCAGTACATTACTTTTTATTTGAGCGGGTGCTTTTGTCCTAAGTGACCGACAATAAGTGGAATCAACCATAAATATACACATTCAGAAAAACAAGAATCCTAAATATTTATTTGCTTCAAAAAAGCCAAACCATATTATGTTTTTTTTCTAGTCCACTACGGAATTTGTGTAGACTTTTTGAGGTCCTGATTTCAAAAGGAGTAACAGTATTGATGTACAAGCAGTAAAACAACTCTGCGCTTACGTTGCCGTTGTGTTATGCATATAGCACTTCCGCCTAGATGGCGACATCGATCTCTCCGCCTGCGTTGCGCATCGCTCTAAATTGTCGCGAACCAGTCAGTTAAATAGCTATATGTAGCAGCGCATGCTAGCAGACGAGGGAACTATAGAAGCTAAACATAACTAGCGTTTTTTCCTCAAGGCTCTGCGCCCGACCTAATGGTTAGCAAAGAGAAAATAGCATATTGTGTGAATGCACTGAGATAATTAGTAGGGATGCACCGAATATTCGGCCGCCGAAAATTATCGGCCGAAAATGGTTAAAAAGGCCCTTTCGGCTTTCGAAAAAATATCACCGAATGTCAGAGAACAGGGTTACGTTGGTAAGCTAACGTGTTGCTGTGATGACGTAATCAAAACGCGGCGACAAACACGGCGCGCGACCATGCTCGCGGCTGGCTCACAGCCAACATGTCTGCCGCTTGGAGATATTTAAAAATATCAGAGAAAGAGGCGCGGATTGCGATTTGTAAAACGTGTTCAGCTGACATTTCTCGAGGGGGTGTAACTGCAAAGACTTTCACCACTTCGGGATTACTCCACCACTTGAAATCAAAACACCCGGACAAATATGCGGAGTAAGATCAAATCACAAGCACTGACAGCGAGAGACTGTTCAGCACTGCATCTCATGTGCTTGATGAGAAGAGGAACAGACTTATGGCTGATGAAGCAGAGAAGCTACTGTTCATTAAAAAGAACCTCCCACTTTTCCTTAATAAGTAGACAAGGCTGGCTTATCATAAGCTTATCTAGTTCTACATGTCTACTCTATACCCACTTTCCTGAACAATTTTCATTGTGAGTTATAATTCACCATCTCAGGTTATCATTAGGGGGAAATGACAGCAGCACAGTGTTCAATATATTGTACTTTCGGTATCTAAATGATACAATGTTGTTTACATTGCTCATGAGGACAGACCACCTTATTTGCAGATTCTTGAAATTGTAATTTAATTTGTAATTGATTGTGGATTTTGTATCCAGTTTTCACTTTATGTATCTTTATACAATGTTTACTACTTTGCTTATGAGGACAGACAGCCTTATTTACAGATTCTTGAAATTGAATTGTAATTTCATTTGTAAATAGTTACATTCATGTGGATTTATCCAGTTTGCACATTTGTATGCATGCACTTATAGGTGCATTTGTTGTTGTTGAAGGCCTGGCTGTTACAGTCTTTATTTACACTATTTTGTTGTAGGCCTACTGGCCTAGATGTTTATGCAGTTTTAAAGCACCTTGGCTTTGTTATGAATGCACTTTGTTGTAGTTATCCTACAGAGAAAAGAAAATGCACTTGACTTGGAATTAATGTACTGTATGCATTCAAAAGTGCTGAATAAATGTTTTATGGACCCATAATAGTGATTATTATTTAAGTTAAGTTTTGCCATAATCATTTATTTTTCCATAATCAGGCAGCTGAACAACATTGGTAAAAAATGTATACATTATATATTTCTATTAATCATTTTCGGCCTTTCGGCTTTCGGTTTTCGGCCAACTGTTTCCTATTTTCGGTATCGGTTTCGGCCAAGAATTACCCATTCGGTGCACCCCTAGTATATAGCCTATTTTAGAATCACATATATTAAATCACTGGAAAGAAGGGGAAGTAGGGAAGTCTCTAAAAACGGGTCTTCTCTCTTCTTCCGCCTTGTGGCGCGGGCACCCGAACGCGACCACGCCAAGTCCTGTACGTGCGACTGTACAGCTGTTATACGGGTGACCGTCGACTTGTCAGAGAGACTACCACGTGAGCAACGACATACGTTATCCTATGAATGCTCGTTGAACGATTCGGTACCCTTCAACCTGTAACACGTGAGAGTGGTCCGGTCACCTAGAACGAGAGGTAGTTACCATCCTCAATACTACCATCAACAGGTCAAGGACGGAAAGTTACCCCGTGGAGGTTGGACGTGTCGATCTCCTTCGTCACTGGTGGAACCAGAAATTTCTTTCGACAGGGTCACTGGCCGAAAGCCAAAACATCTCCACCTACACCAAGAAGAAGACGTGCAGTCCCCGTACCATACCCAACACTGTGGTTCGGGACGACGGAGGATGTTGTGTGTCAATTATTCCTCCGTAGTTACCAAAACGATAGTCAACACTATTCCTGGTATGCTCGTAAACAGATTTCAATTTTACAGTCATCTCATATGCAATTTTTTTTGATTTTTTATGTTCTGAAAACAAAATAAAACTTTGTTGTTTCTTTTTCCTGTCAGAATTGGAAAACACGGTGGACAAGGTAAAGGTAGAAGTGAGACAGAAACTACATACCTGAAGAGAAGCGAATACATCGAACAGAAATTAGAACCTAGTTCCTTCCTACACTACAGGTTCTCGAGGACACAGTGACCCAGCGACAATAAAGAGAAGTTATCACCTCTCGAGAAAATTAGAACTAGAGGCACCACTCTAAGCACAGGACCAGTCAAAGTCGTTCGCAACGACAAGACTCCTCTACCTTCGTGACCGACGTCCATACTGTGCGAATGCAAGTCAAGGAGTGGACTCTCCCGCAGACACTTGAGGACTTCTCCTCCGGCTCCCGTAACAAATGGTCTAGTTCATAGATACAGAACGGTCAACCCCTAGTCCACGCGCAAAGGACAGAAGTCTGTCTTGGACCGTGTCACGGAACGAGACGAAGGTTGTGGAGGGGGGGGGTTAGTAAAAGACGGGCCCTCGGGGTAGCACAGCCTGTAAGTCAACTGGTCACTGGACACTCCAATCCAAATTCAAGAAACGACACGGCAGAACTTACGGGAGAAGAAAAGTCGACACTCACTTCTGGCGTTGTCGACGAGCGGTTCGTTTTTTTGTGTAAAACTCAAGATATGTGACAACCTTTCTCCTCTAAGGATCGAAAGATTAATAAAGTCCTAACAAAAACATGAGGTTTATAATTCGTATTCTATCGAGTATGTGTCCATTTATTACTTGAAAATGAGGTGATGTAAAAAATTCATGGAAATCGACAAAACGTCTAACAAAGTATTACACTTTATATCCCTACGTGGCTTATAAGCCGGCGGCTTTTAATAGCCGGCTTTTACCAATTTTTCCGGGAAAGCCGAAAGCCGTGGTCCCAAAATCGTGGCTTTTTTATAGTGGCTTACAGTCTCTTGTCCCAATGCAACCATTCGATTGCACAACAACACTATTGCATTAGTTTTGCGCCGCTGTTCGTGCCGCGCGCTGGCGCGCGCTGGTACGAGCGCCGACCGAGTGTCGGTTGTAGGAGACGGCGAACCTCTATAAATTTTTATAGTCTCTTTCTCCGCGCCTAACGCTAAACATTTTGCACAAGTCGACTGTAAAGAGCTCCCCCACATTGACGTTTCTGAAAGTGGTGAAGCCCTAATGAGGTGGTGACTTTAGTTTTGTGGGCTGTTTATACGCCTCATTCT
Source organism: Notothenia coriiceps (assembly GCF_000735185.1). Classification (NCBI taxonomy): domain Eukaryota; kingdom Metazoa; phylum Chordata; class Actinopteri; order Perciformes; family Nototheniidae; genus Notothenia; species Notothenia coriiceps. The sequence goes on along the minus strand of NW_011367263.1, from coordinate 38,556 downwards.
AGTTTAGTGTTCGTGACTGTCGCTCTCTGACAAGTCGCGACGGAGAGTACACGAACTACTCTTCTCCTTGTCTGAATACCGACTATTTCGTCTCTTCGATGACAAGTAATTTTTCTTGGAGGGTGAAAAGGAATTATTCATCTGTTCCGACCGAATAGTATTCGAATAGATCAAGATGTACAGATGAGATATGGGTGAAAGGACTTGTTAAAAGTAACACTCAATATTAAGTGGTAGAGTCCAATAGTAATCCCCCTTTACTGTCGTCGTGTCACAAGTTATATAACATGAAAGCCATAGATTTACTATGTTACAACAAATGTAACGAGTACTCCTGTCTGGTGGAATAAACGTCTAAGAACTTTAACATTAAATTAAACATTAACTAACACCTAAAACATAGGTCAAAAGTGAAATACATAGAAATATGTTACAAATGATGAAACGAATACTCCTGTCTGTCGGAATAAATGTCTAAGAACTTTAACTTAACATTAAAGTAAACATTTATCAATGTAAGTACACCTAAATAGGTCAAACGTGTAAACATACGTACGTGAATATCCACGTAAACAACAACAACTTCCGGACCGACAATGTCAGAAATAAATGTGATAAAACAACATCCGGATGACCGGATCTACAAATACGTCAAAATTTCGTGGAACCGAAACAAGACTTACGTGAAACAACATCAATAGGATGTCTCTTTTCTTTTACGTGAACTGAACCTTAATTACATGACATACGTAAGTTTTCACGACTTATTTACAAAATACCTGGGTATTATCACTAATAATAAATTCAATTCAAAACGGTATTAGTAAATAAAAAGGTATTAGTCCGTCGACTTGTTGTAACCATTTTTTACATATGTAATATATAAAGATAATTAGTAAAAGCCGGAAAGCCGAAAGCCAAAAGCCGGTTGACAAAGGATAAAAGCCATAGCCAAAGCCGGTTCTTAATGGGTAAGCCACGTGGGGATCATATATCGGATAAAATCTTAGTGTATATAATTTAGTGACCTTATGGTTTATTGAAAACGAGGTGTTCGATTACACCAATTACATGTTCGTTTATACAATTATAAGTGTTTTTGTTTTTTAGTAAAGTAAGCATTATATCGACACGTAGTGACACCACGTGAGTGGGAACTGAGACGATGAGCTTTGACAGTGACGTCGTACTCATTCCCACTTATCCCCTCTCGGCTTGGAGACCAGTGTCAGAGGTCAGGTCCGTAGGCGTTAACTTGCTCTGTCGTTACGACAGACACCTCCATGAGTGGTCGAACACGGGTAGATGCTCCAGAGTAGACGAGTGAGTCTATTTCTCATACATTTAATCGTAACGCGATGTCAACCAGTCTATTATGGCGACTGTTGTTCTTGGAGACCATGTGAAGCAGCTGAGGGGCTGTTGACGCACTCCATTCTCATTATATCGTCTCTGCATCACCAGAGTCGTTATTATGCTTGGAGTGTGAACACTCATGACACATGCGGTATGTGTGAGCGTGCTACGTGTGCAGATCACTGCATGGTCTACGTTTCTACGTCGGCACGACTTCGTGTCGGTCAGACACGGAAAGCAATTCAGCGGTACGAACTATAATAAACATCGCACAGTCAACATTCGTCATGACTGGGACGATCAGTGTCACACGGTTGACGTGAGGATGTTGTGTGTGTTAATAAGAGGTGACATACGTCACCCATACGGAATCAGATCGTCCGTCGCCATGTGTTGATGCTTCGAATCGCACGTGTACATTTAAAGGGCAGTTGTGTACATCCAGGCAAATAATGCAGAGAAATGTGTGTCTAGTCATCAACTGCGTATTATTGAGGCACATAAGGTTCGAGTCAAATCTTGAAACCAGGAATGTAACGACACATCTCGACACCCTACCGTTGAAACTAACTTCATACGACGCCCTACCCGTCTTGTATGGAGAATAGTAACTCGTGCATCGTAATGAAATATTTTACGCAAGAAACACACAGGTGACTCAAATGGTCTGGTTGTATAGGAAACTATAAGTTTGCGTCATTAGAGGAACACAGAAGCATCAGTATTTCTGCAGGTTTGTGGCCGTTGCTACGTAACAGTACCACGAGTCACGGCTTCAGTACCGACGTCGAATCCTACTACGTGCCACGTAAAACAGCGGTAGGTCGACTAATTTAGTATGTTGTCATGTCATAATACCAACTTGAAAGTCCACCGCTACACTTAGACTCTCCACTAAACGGACTGGCAACATCGGTGAAAATGTCTTAACAAACCGGAAGTTTGTACAAGACGATAGTGAAGTCAGTACGTAAGAGTTTGGTTTATATGAAGTTATACTGGCTGCACCGATCAAGAAAAACCATAATTGACGATCAGCGAGGTTTCACAATAGACAGCGAAGACGGTACGACCTTTACATCACTGCTCGATTGTGTGGCTAGATACGCTCGAAAGAGTTGCTCAGACGTCGTCAAAGACTACCCAGTCTGAGCGTGTCTCGTGTTTTTTAATTGTGTGTATTCCTAGTGTAGTAGCTTTGTCAAAAACATACGCGTCGACACTCGTCTCGTAGTTCAACTTGTACAGACTGATATGCGCGCACTTTTACGCGCTATCTTGCTATCTACAAGTCGTTATGCGAGTGTTTGGCATATCTGCTTCGTAATTCACGCTAAACTAATATCGTACAGGTGGTCTTGGGTCTGACGGTAAGTGGTTGTCTTAGTTACATGTTGGTGTGGTTATGTCCGTATGGGAGAAAGAGGTGTACATGATTGACAGACTGTAAACTTCAACCTCTAAGATACGGTCAGGTGTACAGAAGAACAGACGTGTATTCCAAGCGTTGACTTCGCCATAGCGCAGATTACGTAATAAATAACGTCTTCTCTAATACTTTCCGGTCGATTGCCCTTGAGATCCTGCAGCGGTAAGAACACACGAGCGCATACGCGAGCCGAGGAGAGCTGACGAAAGCCAGACGAGTAGTTGAAGGCTACTCCTCCGTAAGCACGCTTTGAACGTCATCTATTGTACAAGTTTGTAAAAATTGTCCCCTGTATTATCACATATAATACAAACGAACGTCAATGTTGCTTGACATTACACCAAGTGGATAAAAGATTGATAGACCAATTCCATGTATACGTAGAGTGTAGTCGACTATCTAGGAGCTAGGCTGTTAATCATAAAGAAATTTAGGTGACGTCCCTAGTACGTTCCTCGTCTTGTGTTTGTGGTCACAGTGTTTCGCTAACAGTGTTCTAGTACTTTTATTAACATGTTATATTATAACACACGAACAACCATAACTTAAGTCAGATCTTTTAGTTGGTCTGTCCTACGACTATCATTTCTAGACCATTTAGGTTTAAAAGTCCCACTGTCGGTGTGGAAAGCAACGTATAAGCCAGGCTGTATAAAAAGTCCAGTTAGAGATAACTCAATCACCGGTAGACATTTAATCGAATCTACCGATATCCGCTACAGAGTTTTAGTGTAATTCAACACCAGTTCTGTCGAAAGGTCAACTACATTTACGTTCACTACCATGTAGCATCTATATCTTTTCAACCTTTTTATAATGTAAGTCAACATTGACAGATGATTGTATTTGTACCAAAATGTCATAATACAGGTGCACAATTTTTTTACAAACTGTAAATAACTGACATTCAAAGAGCTTGCTGTACAGAACTCGCGTGAGACCACGACAAAGACAGCCTGGGCTCCTGGTCAGACCACCCGGCTTGCATGAGGCGCTAGAAGTGTTATGTTTAATCGCTGAAGTCTCAAAATGGCACTAACAACCTGAGTTTTAAGTCCATAAAGAGAAGCCAGTTCATTTTTCACAGGTCGAAATCGCGGTTAGTAGCGAAGACAACAGCGGTGAATACAACTGTCTGGTTCTTCTCTATACTGTCTGATCTTCAGTTAAGATTACCAGATTGCGAACAACCACCTCATTGTATCTCACTGGATGCAGTAAGACTGTCCACCTTAACCACGCAATCTTAATTAGACATCTATTACGCAGACCCAAACGGACACCTGGAATATGTTTATGTTATTCGAAGCGATATGAAATCAGCTTCTTAACCCATAACTTGCTAGATAAACAAAATCTCTGCACTTTTAGGTCCACCAACTGAGTCGTTTTGGTCCTCTAAAACTCTAGTAAGGTCATTTTCGACGCCATAAAAGAACCACGTATGAACTATTATGAAAGCAGTTAATTAAGTGTACTTACGTCTTCGAGACGACCGTTTGAAACCGATGGTGAGTATTTCGACGGTCTGACACCGATCCCTTACATAGTCTACTGCATAAGAGGTAGGGTAAGTCAAAGTCCATTGTGTAATAATTACTGAATGTTCGTACAACATTTCGCCACTGGATTCGACTCGGCTGAATTTAATTATGGTTTTTCTTTGTCGTCCAGCCACTAATACTTCTTAAAACCTAAACTATACTAACTACTTGTGGTCTTTGTATACAAAAGGATGTTGATATAGCACATTTTCACCAGCAGGTAATGCCGACCGAGTTATGGTGGTTAATGTAGCTGGTGAACTCTTCTCCAAGTGGTGTACTTGAACATACTCGTCAAGTACCGCTTCTAAAAAGAACTTCACTGATATTGGTCAACAAAATCTTTGTAGTTCTTCGTTTAAGGAATGAAGCCGTTCAGTCCGTTTGTCTATTTGTATTTGATCGGCAAAGCGCGTGCACATTCTTCCGAGAATACTATTTTTGGTTCGGCTCCCCCCTTTTTAAGTGGTTCCTCTACTGGCGACGCTTGCAGAATGTAGATCTCCTGTGAAACCACAGAAATTAGTGTCACTGGTTTTGGTAAACTTTCGAAACATGGTGTAACCTATACTCCATACACGACGCTTCGGGAGGGCGGTGTATGAAGTTAGGTCACGGTAGGTGTCGAGATGTGTCCTATACAATTCGACGGTTGGTCGAGAGTTTACTAGAACCTTATAAGCCTCAAGATCAGCGCAGTTGTGAATATACACCAGTTCGTCTTGCTGGCTCGAGGGTGTACTCAACAGTGGCACGTAAAGCACGTTGCGGTAAGCTCAACCTGACGGCGACGGACGTCTGTCGTGCGAAAGGGTAACTGAGTATGACGTCCCTCTATAACGGTACTCCCGACCTTCCCCACGAACTGGTTGACCACATGAATTTTCCTTTCACCTAGGTAGCACTGTATTGAATTGTCTAACGTATGCGATGTTCATACTAGCACCTTACCTTTGACACACACTCTTACCTGATCTGACGAATACACACTTCCAATGTCGACGTAGACCGTTTCGTCTCTGACCTTCCCCTACGTATTTATTACATTTTTCCCTAGCCCTGTAACGCCCCACACACAAAAGGTCACTACATAACTATCATCTCAAAAGAGAAGAATACGTTGACAGTCTCCGTAATATCCACAGACGATAGAAAAAGTCTAAATTTGGTTGTCAACCTCGGTCTAGTTAGCGTGCTCGCCAAGCACTCGACATCTAGTTACACATCTGGTTGTACGACTAGTGTTACGACGAACTGTATGAGATACCATACATCACACACTAGATTTTACTTGGTGACAACTAACTATTAATCGATAGTTGGGAACTCGCGGGCTATGACGTATGAAGACAAATTATGCATAACTGACTCTCTATGTAAAATCTACCACAGAGTTAAAAACTACGGGAATGAATCCAAGGTACATAATGATGAAAAAACATGATGTGTACAGTCCAAAGCATGTCGGTTTCGACTACAGTGAGTATATGCTATAATGTCCAAGACTAATATTTAATCATGTTATATTTATTTTCGTATATTGGATCGAACATCGTAATGTTGTTAATGGTGAATGTTCTAATTAAATTACCAGTTATAATGTACAAGGTCATCATAATGAACTACAGACGA
>NW_011367263.1:19650-32404 GCF_000735185.1 Notothenia coriiceps | reverse complement strand
CGTGTGCCTTGGCAGTCACAAACAATCCTGAAATAATTAGAAAGCTAGGAATCTCCTCTTTCCAACAGTGTATAGAACTCAAAATGTGTTTTTTTGCTTGGCGAGCTACTTATTGAGGGCTTGTGAGCTACCGGTAGCTCACGATCGACGTGTTGGAGACCCCTTGCTCTAATGGGTCCGACTAGAATGACAAATAGCGTTAGTTACGCCTATTCCGTCAGCCAAGAAATCGTTTAATCATAAACAAATTTTTTTTTCATTTTCAGGGGGGCCACATGGGGGTCCAAAGTCAGTGTTAGGGGGGTACTGGCCGCCCCTGGCTCCCCACTAGAACTGTCCCTGCTTTTCATAGCTTTTGGAAAACACCAGAGCTTCATGGCAAAGACGTATAAGATATGTTAGGCTTCGGATACACAGACAATACTTGTCAGTGTGAGATCAATTCATTTCGGTTTTTCCTTGGCTTGCTTCCTCGTTTAGGTTAACAGTTTAAATCTACCCTCATAGTGAGCCAGCTCTTTTTGGCACAAACAGTCTCACTCTGCATCGAAGATTCCTGTCATGAAGCTAATTGTACTTGACAGAGTTTCACCACCAGGGTCTTTTGCAACGCTCTGTTAAATGTGAGAGACAGAACAAAGAGTGTAAAAAACCAACATCCTTCCAGTGCCTTTGTCCATCACCTTGGCAGCAACGCACCACATCTCAATCTCTCTCTGCCGCGGTAGTCCACTAGCCAGCGGTTCACCTCCACCCCGACCGCGCTGCTTATACTGAAGGAAGACATGAAAGAGACGCAATCAAACCCGAGGCATCAGAGCTGTCACTGGTGCCTGCAGAATGCAAAGTGTTATCAGAAATACAGCTGAACCTGATCCTCTGCTGCTCTGTCCTTCCCACAGGCAAAGTGATGCTTTCAACTGGCTGCGGATTTCAATAACACACTAACAAAAAAACAATGCTGCCGTCGTCAACTTCAGAGAAGGCTGGGTGTTTTGAATATTCAGACAACATGAGAATATTACTAATGGTCAGGGTTGGGTTGTAACGGAATACATGTAACGGCGTTGCGTAATCAGAATACAAAAATCAAGTAACTGTATTCAGCTCGCGTTACATTTGAAAAACGAGTAATCTGATTACAGTTACTTTCGTAAACCTGAAGTGAATACATTTTGGAATACTTATTGGAATTATTGGTGGAAAAGTTTCTTCACAAAATGTAATATTCATTACCGGCAGATCTGTGTGCAATGCACGGCGCTGCAGCGTGTCTGTGAGCGGGCGCGCGCGCGCGCGAGAGAGAGAGAGAGAGAGAGAGAGAGAGAGATGAGAGATCTCATGTCAATCTATTGAAAGTTAGAAACGGAGATGGTTCGATAAAATGTACAAGATAACGTTTATGTTGTAGAGCCGATGAAAGGGAGTCAGAGGCGGTATGTTCAGTATGGAACTCCACACTTTATTATCCATTAGAAAGAAGACAAGGTAAGTACATCTGCTTGTTGCTACTCAAGCTAGCATGAATGGCACCAACCCCGGTACCCTCACTAACGGGTCTGTGTTGCATCACAATATTCCCAACGGTGAATAATGTCCCAAATCGTGTCACCACAATGTAGCATTTCTTTATTGTCGAAATGATGACATTTCATAACAGGATGAAATCAAAGTGAATGGCCTGCTGCTGTTGAATGCATGGGTCAAGTGACTGGAAAAAGTTAAAAAAGTTATTACATCGTTTTAGATAATAATAATAATAATAAATAATAATGATAATTCATTCTATTTAGAGGCGCCTTTCAAAGCACCCAAGGACACCTTACAATTCATAACATATTCTAAGGAAAGGTTTAAGACAGTACAAAGAATCCAGTGGGTGATGTTTTTTATGTGGGGTGCAAATGAGAGGGCGCTGTCCAGAAAGTTTGTGTTGTGCTTTCGATAAGCCATTAAAACAGTAAAATACGTGTCTCCTGTTCACCAAAACATACCCATCTGTTATGGAAAAAGAAAGTATTCCAAAAGTATTCTAAAAGTAATCTCAATATGTTACTTTTTTAAGACACGTAACTGTAACTGTATTCAGATTACTTTCAGAGCCATGTATTCAGTAACTAATTACATTTACAAAGTAACCCTCCTAACCCTGCTAATGGTGTTATATAAAAGCTGTTCCGAGTAAAGATTATATAATAATGTGCATGATGTGTATTTCCTTCAAAGTGCCCAAAAAAGCCGGCATTTTACTTTCACCTACAGAACCGGGTACTGCTCAACAAAAACACAGCTTTTCCTCACCTGGCTGCATAATGGTGAAAAAGCTCCCTGTTGGAGTAACCCTAGTTTTTAAACAAATGTTTAGTCGAATAGCACTGGTGGGTAAAGACCTCATTCTCTACATATTCAATTCAGTGCTAGCAAAGCAGTGGTTGTTCATGGTGAGACATAATGCCTAACAGATCAAATAGAACAAATTAATCAACTAACTAATTATTAGGGGTGCACCGAATGGGAAATTCTTGGCCGAAACCGATACCGAAAATAGGAAACAGTTGGCCGAAAACCGAATGCCGAAAGGCCGAAAATGATTAATAGAAATATATATAATGTATACATTTTTTACCAATGTTGTTCAGCTGCCTGATTATGGAAAAAGACATGATTATGGCAAAACTTAACTTAAATAATAATCACTAGTATGGGTCCATAAAACATTTATTCAGCACTTTTGAATGCATACAGTACATTAATTCCAAGTCAAGTCCATTTTATTTTCTCTGTAGGATAACTACAACAAAGTGCATTCAGAACAAAGCCAAGGTGCTTTAAAACTGCATAAACATCTAGGCCAGTAGGCCTACAACAAAATAGTGTAAATAAAGACTGTAACAGCCAGGGCTTCAACAACAACAAATGCACCTATAAGTGCATGCATACAAATGTGCAAACTGGATAAATCCACATGAATGTAACTATTTACAAATGAAATTACAATTGAATTTCAAGAATCTGTAAATAAGGCTGTCTGTCCTCATAAGCAAAGTAGTAAACATTGTATAAAGATACATAAAGTGAAAACTGGATACAAAATCCACAACCAATTACAAATTAAATTACAATTTCAAGAATCTGCAAATAAGGTGGTCTGTCCTCATGAGCAATGTAAACAACATTGTATCATTTAGATACCGAAAGTACAATATATTGAACACTGTGCTGCTGTCATTTCCCCCTAATGATAACCTGAGATGGTGAATTATAACTCACAATGAAAATTGTTCAGGAAAGTGGGTATAGAGTAGACATGTAGAACTAGATAAGCTTATGATAAGCCAGCCTTGTCTACTTATTAAGGAAAAGTGGGAGGTTCTTTTTAATGAACAGTAGCTTCTCTGCTTTATCAGCCATAAGTCTGTTCCTCTTCTCATCAAGCACATGAGAGGCAGCGCTGAACAGTCTCTCGCTGTCAGTGCTTGTGATTTGATCTTACTCCGCATATTTGTCGGGTGTTTTGATTTCAGTGGTGGAGTAATCCCGAAGTGGTGAAAGTCTTTGCAGTTACACCCCCTCGAGAAATGTCAGCTGAACACGTTTTACAAATCGCAATCCGCGCCTCTTTCTCTGATATTTTTAAATATCTCCAAGCGGCAGAGGATGTTGGCTGTGAGCCAGCCGCGAGCATGGTCGCGCGCGGTCGCGCGCCGTGCTTGTCGCCGCGTTTTGATTACGTTATCACAACAACACGTTAGCTTACCAACGTAACCCTGTTCTCTGACATTCGGTGATATTTTTTCGGTGCTAAAACCCTGGTGCCGAAAGCCGAAAGGGCCTTTTTAACCATTTTCGGCCGATAATTTTCGGCGGCCGAATATTCGGTGCATCCCTATATTTCACATTATGAAACAATCTGCAAAACAGCTAAAGGTACTTAAAAAATGTAGTGGAGTAAAAGTACATNAAATTACACAAACACGTTTACACACACACTCGCGAGCTTCCCCCAGACCAGTAATCCAAACGAAAATATCTTCCCTCCGTAGTATTTTGATCATTTGCTGAGCAAATGATCAAAATACTACGGAGGGAAGATATTTTCGTTTGGATTACTGGTCTGGGGGAAGCTCGCGAGTGTGTGTGTAAACGTGTTTGTGTAATTTTGCGTTTCTGTGTATTGTTTGTTTCCAGGGGAAATCACTCACGAGAAACACTGGCTGTTGTTATGCCTGCTGTGACGTCAAGTTACTCTGTTCTCCGCTTGTAATTATGCCGTTACAAGCTTTCAAAGTTGTATTTATCACCCGAATTTGCTGAAACAAGTTTAATATTCTGAAAGCCAAGACTTTGTTTGATTGAAATCAGATGAAAACAAACTATAACGGACCCTGCCGTGTTATCTATGATTACTATACGCCTTACATTCATAATTTCAGCCGGAGGGAGGGGGAGCTGCGCTGAGGAAGAGCAGAGTGGTGAGTGAGAGCTGTCATCTTCCCTTTACAAGCTTCAAAAATGTATTTATCGTGTAATTTTGGAAATAAAAGTTTCATATTCTGAAAGCCAAGACTTTGTTTATTTAAAATCAAACAAAACACCCGAACCCCGAAAAACTATTTTTTTACGCAAATCCACGTTTATTTTGAAATGAGCCGTTGCGACTTCCGACTGATTTTGATAGAGCGGGTCACAAATACACTGCAAAAAAACAAAAAAGAGGAGTAAAAGAAGCTCTTTTAGTAAACTCTGAAAACGGGGCACAGACCCAAACAGCACACAAAGGTTAAAGGTAAGCATATAATAATGTTAAAATGTGCTAAATATATACACTGCAAAAAAACAAAAAAAGAGGAGTAAAAGTAGCTCACTAATTGTTTTATTTTTTGAAAGTAGCTCTCATCCTAAAAAAGGTTGGACACCCCTGCATTAGAGCATAGAAACTGTAACTATAGGTATCTGAAATAAATGAATAAATACAAATGTGTAATGAAACAAATACCAATAACTGTATTGCATTGTTTTCTTATCGTCCTGTCTTTGTCTTTTTCGTCCTGCATTTATTGTGCCCCCCTCAGAAAATAACTGGCCCCAGCCTGGCCCCCCAGTCAAATTGGTCTAGAACCGCCACTGATGAAAAGATATACATGAACCCAATGCTTGCCATGTTGACATGTTCATAACTTAAACATGTAGGCTGGAGTTCATTTGAAAGACTAACTTTTTTCAATCTGGACTCTCTTTCTGTAAAAAAACAAACATTATAATATTAGTCATTCTAAGCAATTAAGCAACATCAATGTAAGTCGTCTAAAAGTGAAGGTCTTTGCTAGTGAAAGATTTTTTAAATATTGGTCTGACAAGTTGATTGGAAGCACCCTATGGAGAAATACAACCTTTTTTCTTAACCCTTGAGTTGATCCGGTCGGCTTGGTATTGTGTCACGTAACTTGTTGCCTGAAGATATTTGTGGAAATTTAAGTGAGATTTGGGGAGAGTGTTGTCACAGTGTGTCATGTTGAAGTACAGAAAGCATTGCTTTGTTTTAAAAAATATTTTCAACATCATTGCTGAATAATAAGCTGATATCCACAATGTCGAAAGCAACGCAAGATTTCAGAATGAGACTTGGTTAGAACTAATGACAAATAGACTACATCAAGCTAAACATAAAGAAAAACAATATTTTTCTATGTAGGGTCCTTTCCATATTGTGTTCAGACACATAAACATTTACACTTGAGTCTGTCAGATGAAAACTACATTACCATTGCCAGTGGAAATTGCCAAAAGCGATTTCAATCCAGCAGCTGCAGTGCTCTCACTCAATACTGAACTCATTTCAAAGATGCTGGTCTCCATTGGTCACTTATGCTGCAGCCACACGGAGGCGATACGGGTCATATCCGCTACAGTTCTCTATCATATAGACGGTTCGGCCACACAAGGCCGACAGGGAAACGCAGAAACGCTAACGATAACGGGTCCCAAGGTGGGTAGATCTGCAGACGCAACGCTCTGGGGGGCCAAACGGCTCCGTGATTACGCCCTATAAGATCATTTCCTGATAACGAAAATACTGACGGGCTGTCGGGAGAGGGGGAGGAAAAGAGAGACTCCGTATATTATTCTTATATTATTATATAGAGTCGTTATTCATTTGTTTTAAAACTCAATAAATAACAAAGAAGACCTTTGACCGGCACTTTTATAATTTTGTCCGGAAGATTTAAACTTTAACGGACATGTTGACCGGCGGAAAAAAATGCTAACGGAAACTCTGCCGCACGGTTCCCTCGTCCCTTGGAAGAAGCGGAGAGGTGGGTTTTTTTCATCTGCTGGTGGACTACCGGAGAGATTTACAGCAGGAGCACACGCTTGCCTCGGGAGGGAGAAAAAGAGCCAGAGCCCTGGCCCCTGCCTCTCCCCACCTCTGCTGCTAAATCCACCACGGAGAATAAACAGAAGGGCATTACATTACATGTTACTTGTTAGACGCTTTTATCCAAAGCGACTTACATACTCAATACTGTGGGCAATCCCCACAGGAGCAATTTGGGGTGAAGTGTCTTGCCCAGGGACACAACGACATGCTGACTGCCCCTGATCCGAACACCAACGCACTATTCCACTGCACCACACGCCTCCCAGGGCAACCATGGCAACCATGCATGCTCGTGAAGTCTTCTTCACTGCTTTTGGTGTATTTTGTGGCGGAAGTACAGCGCCACTTATATGTATTACAGCGCCTCCACTCCAGCGGGTCGAGCGGTCTCGTTTAGACGGACATGTTTCTGGTGCCGATTGCGTGTGGACGGAAGACTTTTTTGATGTTGAACGTTTTCGTTACCGTCTCAGTGTAGCTAGGGTCTTAGACATTTGAACATGGGAAATAGGGTTCAGGTTGAAAGTAGTCAACAAATGTTTGAGTAAAATTTGCTAAAAACTACCGTGCCCAGGAAATTATTTATCCAATTTGTCTTATAAATGAAAGTATATGCGTGCCCCATTTCTAATTATTTAAGTCTAAGGTAGAAATGAATGGCAGGTGAAGTTGGAAAAGTATTGATAGAAAAGCTTGCACGTTGATTTTGAAATGTATTGGCGGTAAAAAGGGTACATGTTACCAAAACTAATCCACACATTTGAAACAAATCAACATATCTCTATATAGGCAGAAACAATTATTTAACAGTTCACATAATCTGAGTGAATGTGTGTATGAAATATATAGTTCAAGGAAAATAGTCCCAAAAGAAAGAATATAATTCCTCAAAACTCCATTCCGGGTTTCCCTCATTACAGTCAGCTGTAGACGGGGTTAAGTTCATCATTTTGTTGGTTCCCTGAGCTCAGTGTTATGGAGCAACCCGAAACGTCCCCTTCCTATAGCTTTATTCCTCTCTATGCTGGGCATTGTGTTGACCTGGAAACAGCCATTCAGCGCTGTGAGAAAGAGGCCCATGAAACGCTCCCTCTCACTAAGAGAAACATATAACAGTATTAGATCTAGTTTAATTACACAGGGGCTTGCGGATGGGCCCCTCTTTTTCTCTTGGCGGTGAAAATGCTTAGTGTTTGTTGTCGGTTCAAGTCTCTCTAAAGGATGTGCTGGCATGTGTAGGGTTCTGGCAGAGAGGAAACTTGCGATGTGGTGGGGGGGTGCACAAGGGGGGGGTGAACTGTTATTGTTTGAAAAGCGTGTAAGCGGCCTTCACAACACTGCATCCACGGAAATGAAGCAGAGGGAGAGAGGGAGAGAGAAAGAGGCAGGGAGAGAGCAAGAAAGAGAAAGAGAACTCGCAGCTTTGACTGACGACTTAACAGGCGAAACCGAATTTGTCTTTTGCCGGGAGATGTCAGATGCCTTGCCAGGGAGAGAGGGAGATGGAAAGAGGGAGAGAGCACACCACAGAATATCTCCTCGTCTTTTCTCGCCCTCTCTTTTCTCCTCCGGTTTAAGACGGCTCGGTGAATGCAACAACATCAAAGGCCCGGCACTCAGAATGTACATTGTTGTTCCAGTAACCACATGAAACAAAAAAGGGAGCGATGGAGGAGCAAGTTTTTTTGCTTTCCTCGTACATAAATAGGGAGCTATGGAGGGAATCGGTTTAGAAACGGTGGAAGATTAACTCTTTTATCTCTTCATTTCAAACGCCTCCCATATCCACATCCTCCACATGCTAACCACTGTCAGGATCTTCATGCCTGACCAGCAGCACTACAAAGCAGAGGTGTCTCCTGTATTAGGTCAACTCCTCCACAAACAGCACATGAGGGGAGGAAAAGAGCCGAGGAGGAGGTTTATGTAGCTTCAGTCCTGACTCATTGTCATTAAGAAAGCCCTCCGTAACCGGAGCTAAACTTAGAAAGCTCTGCCACAGACATTCCACATGTGTATAAAAGAGGAACTTAGCGAAACAGTCCAAAACTTGTGCCTCAGCGTAACCAGCTTTATTCCTGCCTGCCCCTTATCTTTACACCGAGACCACCCAGGAGCAACAAGTCAGTTCTCACCTTTAGTCTGAGTGTGTGTGTGTGCTTTATAAGTATGCGTGCGTCTGTGAATGAATGTGTTTTCTGTACATCTGTGCGCCTCTACCTCCCAGCATCTGGGCCCTGTTTGGAGAGATTTTCTGTAAAAATCACAGCCACGCCGTGGCAGGATTACCGCAGTGAAAAGCAGCACCTGGAAGAAACTCCATGCTCCTGTTCCTTTTTCTTCAGATGCTCAAAGAAGTTTCTGGCTTCCCAGCTTGAGGCGCAGTATTTGTTTTTGACCTACATGGGCGTCCTAGGCTTCATGTTCCCTTTCAAAAAAGGCAAAAAAATAAAGAGAACATCTCAAATTCACATCCAGCAAGGTTACAGTATCACCACATTACAGTAGAAAAACAAGTGCATGCGTGTGTGCGCATGTGGGGGTGCACACCAGTGTGTTTACACCACATATATCATATTTCCATGTTTTTTAATGGCAAGCCAAGACACTACAAGCTGATTATCCACAGTGAGATATAAGCCTGAATGAGAGAGTTCAATAATCCCAGATGGAAATTGAGTCGGAGCATCTTCACTGAAGATTTCCCATTAGAAATAATCTTACTCCAGGATTAGCCACAATTAAAAGTGTTTTGATGTTTCCACACATACACACAAGTCATGCACCAGAAAAAATGCTGTACAAAAATAAAAGGTGTTTCGCTAATAATGAGTAAAAATAAATCTGCCAATAGAACAAGTGAACATTTTCTTGGTAAGATTCCTTGAAATAGCATGGGATATTTAGATAAATCAGATCTTGTAATAAGACTTATTCTGAACTATATATTACCAGAGCCCGGAAATGTTACAAAATAAATTGGTGATATTCCAATTTTTTTATTTTGTATAACTTGTTTCATCTGAGATAC
The DNA here is from genome assembly GCF_000735185.1 of Notothenia coriiceps. Taxonomy (NCBI): domain Eukaryota; kingdom Metazoa; phylum Chordata; class Actinopteri; order Perciformes; family Nototheniidae; genus Notothenia; species Notothenia coriiceps. The sequence continues at coordinate 22,994 of NW_011367263.1, read as the reverse complement.
AACTCAAAATAAGATGTTTTCCAGATTATTCGACTCACTACATTGTTAATTCTTAAATTATTAGATCTTCTATCAAGTGTAAAGATATATTCTGACTAGATTTTAGAAAGATATTATTGGCAAGATTTCCAGTTGTTGTAGTGTCTCCATGTTTATGCACCTGCAGAGCAGCTATGTCACATCTTGTTTTCTGTGCACACTGTTCATCATCTGCAAAGCTCTCAATTTACTCTCTCCTGTAACATAGAGTAAAACATCCTAAGTGATAAATGATTCACGAGTACAGTCAAGTGCCACTAGGGGGCCCGCATCTGAGGCGAGGCCCCTAATAGTCTGATTTAAAATGCTTTTTGTGCTCCTAGAGAGTAGCTGACACTTTCATTTTACCCCCCTGCTTGTGGAGGAAATCTCTAAGACTATTGAATTAAACTTTCAAAATCATGATTTAATTGTGTTATTTTATGACAAACTGAGAAAAGGAGACATGTTGAGCTCTGCCCGAGTCCTGCATAGTGTATAAATATAAGTTTTAACATCTCATAGACCATGGTAAAGTTTGTTTAAACAAAAAAGGGGCTGCCTTTGATCATGTATTTGTCCATTAAGAAGTGACATTACAGGCAAAACTATTGTTGTCACCGACACTGGTCAATAGATGTTGGGCTCTTTTATTCCATGTCTTATTTCAGGAACAAAATATAATACAGATTTAGGAATAATAACTTCTACCCCTCTGCGTTTGTAACATTTCTCCTAAATTCACCAAGAGTAGATTTTTTCATCCTCTGATCCCAAAGTCTCCCATTCAGTACATACACCAAATGTCAACTCTATCTATATGTGTTCGTATATCGACATGTATTGAACCAAAAACATGGCAAAATATGTGTTTTGTAGCGGTTAATGGTGTTTCCTGGTTTATGGAGTGATAAAAAGATATATCAATAGCGTCTTTTAAAATCATTCACTTTAAAACGACAACAAAATAAAGCAATCACTTTAAACCGGACTTTATCCAATGTTCAGGTTTATATTCAGGAAGAATGCTTTGAGATAATACCACATTTCCAGATGTTATAAGGGGAGTTAGTTGTCCCCTTATAACCGTTGGTGTTTCCCTTTAATGTGTGTATTGCACAAGTTATTTATTAGGATGTTGCTCATACCATCAAACTACCTGTTCAAATTGTAATGGGTTTCCAAGGTTTCCCTTTCCTTTAGTGTGTTTCATAGGTTTTTGTGCATGTAAATGGTCTGCAAAGGCTAAAATCCCTGTGTTCCCTCCAGAGGGAGTTTCTCTCCCACACACTCCCCCCCATGCCTGGAACACTTCCAATGGACTCCTTTGTTTACTTCTTTAACATAGTGACATCACTATGTAAGACTCACGCTTCTATTGGCTAGCACTCCAACACATTATACGTGATAGGCTAAGGGCAGGGACATGGCAGTATGAGAAAAATAAAGAGCTTTTTGAACATTAAAGTGTGGAGTCATGTCACAGTAGAGCCACTAAATACAAATATCAACATGAAAATGAGCATAATATGGCCCCTTAAACAGCTTTGCTGTCGTGATGAGAATTGAATAGGGTGATAGTCTCCCTGTATTCAGGCCTGTACAGATACAGATATAGAATCTAGTGTCTAGTGTACAATCAGAGGATATCCCCACCAAGTCTGTCCCTCTTTTTTATACATTACTTTATATATATTTGCTAACAGTGTGTACTGCTGCCAGCTGCACCATGAACACACACACACACACACACACACACACACACACACACACACACACACACACACACACACACTCTCCATTCATGACCCCTCAGCCCTGTGTCATTGTTACCATTTCGCAGCCCGCCCTCGCTCTTGACCCCTGACTCTCTGCTCGGTGTCTGGCAGTGTCTGGGCCTCATGTTGGTGACATCACCCCTCACAATGAGTCCGCTGCCACCTCCGGCTCTACTGTCCGTTGTCCAGCTGACAGTGAGCCTCGTTGTTCTCTCGGAGGGCGGTGCAGCGCGGCACGCTCCCTCTGTAAATGATGAAAGAGAGCGTGATGGTCGGACTGAAAACAGCGGCCTTGTTTGGTGGAGCGCACCGGACGCTGAGCTGATCGGAAGGCGCCCTTCTCCCCTGACAGCAACTTCTGTGATCTGTACAGATAAAAGAAGAAGAAAGAATGCGTTTGATGTCTAGATTTGAATAAATACCCTGATGTTAATCGTTTTACAGCGTTAATCACATTTGGTGATAACGCAGCTCTTTGTGTGTGTCTGTGTGTGCCAAAATTCACAAATCCAGTCTGTATGTGTGAATATGAGCCAGACATGAGCATGACTGTTAGTTTGTGTTGATTTATTGTTCTAGCATTGAGTTTGGAAGAGCATTCGTGGCCTTCTCCTCTGCTGGCTTTACTTTTTTATGACAGTCTCATGTTTGTTTTGTCCTAATGATGTGGGCCTCTTTCAGTTAACACAGAGGTGCATGATTAAATCTTCACATGTAGCAGCTTAACAACATGCAGATAAAACCCTCCACATAGCTCAGAAATACTTTGATAAATCCACAATTTAGAGATGAAACGAAAAGAGTATTTGCCATTTCTAGCAGGCGTTAGAATTTGCTCTCCGTCATCTTAACCTGTTGTTTTTGACACATATGAGGCATACTGTACATGTGGGCAAGAGATTAGTGGAGATAGTGTCCACATCTGGAACAGGTTTTTTTTACCGCATTATGAATTTTTTTACCCGCCGCAGTTTTGTTTACCTTCAGCACGGACAATCCATTGCATCCATCTGCTCCACACAACGCACTGTCGCACACCTGACGCGTCATCAGAACGCAACTCCTACTGCTCCTCTTACACTCTCCCCCGCTCACCTACACTCCCAGCTGCACGGAATACCTGGAGCGGATCCCACTCCCCTCCGCCTCCCAACACATATAACAAGCCATTTCTCCCCACCATCAAGCCCCCCTCCTCTGCTCCACTGCCCCCCCTCTCATGCCCACCCCTGCGCTGCTAACCTAGACAACCTCATACCTCTCCAGCCTGCCACCAATTCCTACCATGTCTCCCCTCCCACTCAAAGACATCAGCCTACAGACCAACATCTACTGCGTCGGGTGTTGCCCGCACTCCCCCGGCCCAAAATCACTACATTAATTGTCCCCCCTACAAATAATCGCTCTTCTTAATAACCCAACAACGGTCCCAAAGGTTCACCGCTTCCTTCAGCTACTAAACAGGCGCTACTCAAGCCTCCTACACCCGGGGAAATAACAACTCACTGGGGGCATGTTAAAATCCTTCCCGTTGTACAGTTCACCCCC
>NW_011367263.1:19391-19605 GCF_000735185.1 Notothenia coriiceps | reverse complement strand
GATTTATTCTATTGCAGGATTTGATTATTATATTGTTGACACTTTAAAATACTACCATCATACTAACATGCTATACAAATCAGATTTATTATTTAATAAAGAAAAAAACATTACAAAGAAATTTCACTTTTTTTTCTTTTTTTTTCAATATCGCGATAAATATCGTATCGTGGACTTTTTATTGCGATATTATCCTACCGTGAATTTTTGGTAT
>NW_011367263.1:0-19346 GCF_000735185.1 Notothenia coriiceps | reverse complement strand
CGCCACCACCTGGAGTGGAGGAGATCCCCCCCAGGCCCCCCGACGTGGGCCCTTCTCCAAAGAAAAAAAATTACAACAACAACTTCACTTTACTAGTTCTAGACCACGTGAAAACTCTTTTTTTACTTAAATACCTAATGTTCGAGAGTGTGAGTCTAGTGTTCCCAACTGCTCCGACAATAATGAAAGGAAGTACTTTTAAATAAGAGATAATTATAAAAGAGATTATCTCTATCGTAGATCTAACATGTTCGTGAAGTGATATATTGTGTAGAAATTTTATTTTATTAGAAGGGCCCCCACGTACGGGCCTACCAAGGGGGGATCATACCCTCACAACTACCAGGATGGAGAGAGAGGATTAAAATTCGTACCTATAATAATATTAATATTACAGTTGTGTAAAAAGACGGTAACGGTGTCCAGGGTGGTTGCTTGTGTTCCAAACTCCAGTCGTATATTCCATTACAAATTTTACACGATTAAATATGTGACGTTTGCTGTTGTTTTCATTCGTTAAAATAATTAAATTGCAAACATTTTCTTGACACTGAAAACGGGTCCCACAGACCCAAACAGAACACAAAGGTTGAAGGTCAGCATATAATAATGTTAAAATGTGCTAAATATATACACTGCAAAAAACAACAAAAGAGGAGTAAAAGTAGCTCACGACTTGTTTTATATTTTGAAAGTAGCTCTCATCCTAAAAAAGGTTGGAGACCCCTGCATTAGAGCGTAAAAACTGTGACTATAAGTATCTGAAATAAATATGTGTAATGAAACAAATACCAATAACTGTATTGCTTTGTTTTCTTAAGCGCAATTACTTCATACTGTCTTTTTCGTCCTGCATTTATTGGGCCCCCCTCAGAAATTAACTGGCCCCAGCCTGGCCCCCCCAGTCAAATTGGTCTAGAACCGCCACTGCATCTTTCACAATCTGTTATGTTAGAAATGGATGTTTGATACATCTGATCTGATGTGTCTGTTTGATCATCTGTTACACCTTTACTTGCTGAGACAGTTCAGGAGCTTTTATGATGTAAATTCTATATCCTATAGCTCGTGTCCTTTGAAGGATGGAAGAGGCTCAGACAGACCTAGACAGAGTATTTCTCAGGAATTCACCGTAGGTGTCAAAGAGACAACGCTCGCCCCCCTCCCCTCTCTAAAGAAAAAGAAGAATCTTGCTTGCTGCCACACCATATGGAGAATTGTCCCAATTTATTTTCCTTTTTACCAAATGCAATGCGTTTCAAGTCAAACCTTTTGTAGCATATACTACATGCGATTTGGGCTCTTGTGTGGCGACACTAACTTTGTGACTTCTGTGAGTGCTGCCTGACAACTTTCTGTCACTCACTCTTTTTCCCTTTTTTTTTTTCTCTTCACCAGCAAGCATATTTTTTACCCCAACGATTGATTAGCATACATCAAGCCCCTGTCGTCATGGCAAAACTTCCTTTGAATCTTCAGTACTTTCCCCGCGTCTTTCAACCAGCAGCTGTCAGCCACATCAACGCTAGACACGCTCTGCGCTAGACAAAGTTAAATTGAAGCACACTCTAACACTATATATAGCTAAAATGTCACTTCTTTCAAGAGACAAGGCACCTTCGAAGTCGTCAATACACAGCGCTTTATCACGGGCACAATAACTTTGAAATGGGAGAAGAGAGCGAAGATGAAACGATTATTCTCTTTTCCCACTTTGTGCTTGAAAGAGGGAGAAAGTGAGATTATTCCAAAATGGGTAGAAGCGTTTAAGGGGCTGGCTTTTTGATCTGCCTGTCCGTCAACGGAAACGAAGAGTACCTCCTGATGCTTCTGATCGTTAGGTGTCCTCAAAGTGTCTCAAAGTATCTTTGTTATTGCTGAGTGCCTCGATTAAAGGGAGAAATATCATTTATTCATTTTGCCATTGAGCGAAAGAAAGAAAGGATTCGAGAGCTTAGCGTTCATTTTCGTCAAACTCTCGAAGTGCGGTGATGAAGTCAGCTTTCTTTTGAGAGACGAAGGGAGTTGAGGTAAAAAGATGAGAAGTGAAAGTTTTTGCTCGGCACATTTTGAAAGCCCCACACTGATCTTTGAGATGAAATAAATAGTGATCAAACTTTATTAAACTTTTCTTTTAACAGCCCCCTGCAGGAGGACAGTTCTGAGAAGAATTCTGTCTAACAAGGTGTTGGTGATGGTTGTAGCTAATAGATAAACACACACACATTCTCTCTTTCTATTATATTGTCTATGTCCGTCTCACACTCTCTGACTGAGAGTATATAGCTTATGTACTGTATATGTTTACTGGGATATGTCACATTGCCTCTCTTGCCAGAATCAACACTCTGTATGTGCCGGGTTCCTCCCCTCAGCAGAGGGCAATGCCATATGCATCATCGCTCTGTTCTCCAAACACGGTTTCTGATTCTCCTGGAAGTCCCTTCCATAGCTGCTGTTTCAGGGTTTTTTTTTTTTTTCAAATGCTCAGTCCTGTTGCGATGTGTCTCTCAGATGTTGAAAAGTTCTTTTCAAGCCCAAAGTTTTTGCCGTCTTCACTTTTCAACTGGCAAGATGAATATCAGTGGGACAAAGCATAGAAAGGAAAGGCTTTTTGACAAGACTTCTGAAGGCCCAGGAGCTCGTCCTGTCTCTCCCTTTTGCAGTTTTCCCATAACTGGCTTTCTCGCGTGGCTTCTAAAAAGACACGGAATCAAATGCAAACTGAGACGTCGCAGTCTTTCAAGTTACATCAGTGGGGCCCTTGTGGAGATGCTGCTCTGCTTAGGTTTTCACAACTTTTGAAAAATGAGAAATTGGTGCATTCAGAGCTGCTGACAGTAAGTTCATGTTCTTCATGAATACATGACCAAGAGCAAAGGTGAGATTTAAGGTACAACTTGTCAGATTTGAACTTGTACACAGTATGCGGTTTATACGTCATCTCTTTTATGAGGAACAATGTATTGCTGGCAATAAGTGGGGCTTTCCTTTGTATATTTTTAAGAATAATTCATCCCCAAAAGAGCTTTTATAGATAAATAACCTATCCTGTGTTACAATGAATTCTTAAGCTGCATTCACATGATACTGATACATGATGTTGTCTTTGCTAACCACGAGGTTGGGCGCAAAGCCCTGTGGTAAACACAGCCAGTTAGTTTCTATGGTTTCCTCCTCTGCCAGCTTGAGATGCTTCAGTCAGCTGTTATCTGATTGGTTGCACATTAAAAGGTCAACAGTAACTAGGTAAAAATTGAACTAATTTGAACTTTGAACACAGCGCTGTGCAACAATGTTGAACAGTGCGCGACGCAGACACACGTGCGTACATGCGCAAGTGTTTTACATAGTACAGTTTGAATGTAAATGCTTGTGTTTGGGAATTAGTGAGCATAGAAGTGGATAAATGAGACCTGGATTATACTACTAAGTTTGAAAACGGATGTTTTGCTGTTGTTAAAGGCGGTCCCCATGCCTCTACCTGAAATACCTCCATTAGACTACTTTGTTAACATCTGTAACATAGTGACATCACTACGTAACATTCACAATTCTATTGGCTAGCGCTCTGACCAATTGTACGTGATATGATAAGGTGCTAAGTGGTTGACCATTCACAACAGAGCCGGCCAGCTAACCAATCAGAGCAGACTGGGCTCTGGTTTCAGACAGAGGGTGAAAAGAGGTGCTGCGGCACAGGCAGGATGAGAAAAATAAAGAGCTATTTGAACATTCAGAGGCACAAAATACAAATATGACCCTGTAAATTAACATAATATGTCCTCTTCAATCCATCAAGAAGTTCCCCTGCTTTTGAACCCTTCGTTGAGCGTGTAGGCATGCAAGAAAAGTTTCCAAGAATTCAAAATATCGCACGATGTGTAATTGATATACAGGATTTTAAGCAGACCTTTCTCATTCATAAAAACGTGAAATGTGTGAAATGCTGTCATATTAGAGGACTGGATGAAGGCATTTGTGGTATAAAGAACAACACAAAGCCCAAATAGTTTATTTCCTTTTCATTCAGGCTTGAGTTGCTCTTTGTAGCTTGTGCTGTCTGGACAATCTGTGTTGGATATCTGAAGTCTAAACAGTCGGTGTTTGGTGTTCACCGAGGCTGGGGGGCCTGCGGTTTAACACTTTCAAGAATCACTTTGTGGGGCGGCATCGTAGGGCAGCCTCAAGAAAACCTGAAATAGCTGAAACTAGACCTTTGTGCAAATAATCACCCTGGGCCTCTGTAAACCATCATGTTTATGCTTTGTAAATTGTGAAAAGAAATGCTTTAACATTGTGTGGCATGTGTATTTCAAGGCTTTGAACATTGGATGGTATCCGAATTTCACCCACACAACCACAGGCTTTTGCTCTCGCCTTTTGACTGAAATATCATTCAGATTCCAAAGGGACTAAAAAAAACAACCTTTTTTGAGGCTGCCTGAAGAATGTGTCTGAAACCGTTCCCAAGCTGCTTCCATGGCTATCACTGCTGCGGGGTCAAACATCTTTCACCAACTTCTTTTTATTCTAAGTTTGGTGACCATGCATTTTTTAAATTACACAACAGGCTTAGAAATGTTTGTCTGAGTATTCACTTCAAAATGTTCTAACTCCATAGAGTGCATATTATAATCCTCCTTCAAACTTCAACAGTGCCGCTTATATAAACACCCAGTGGAGCATATTTAGATGTTGCATCAACCTCTCTTCCACCTTTTGAAGGAGTTTATAAGAAAGCTTCTTGGCAGTAGTGCAGTCGCCACACTGGTTGTCTCTTTCCTTTCCTGTAATTCACTTCATTTGCAACACACCTCCTCCTTTCATCTGTGGTTTTGAAACCTTGCCTCAAAACCTGTTTACCCACTGATTCCTTGAAAAAGACAGGGAACAGTCTGGGTGATGTCATGACACATACAGACAAAGATACACCCACTCCTTGGATCATCAACAGGTTTTATTACCTCCAGTTTGTCTCAGGCTCAGATAAACTGTCACAGATGTCTCATGGATTTGTTGTACCTTGAGCTCCTCTCCTTGAGCATACTTTACTTTTAGTAATTACTATTAGTGTATCTGTTGAAATAGATACCTCCATAGACGTTTGAAAACAGATGAGACTGAGCCACATGCATTGTGTCCCCTTACTTTCAGTTGTGATGGTTATAAAGCCTATATGGCATCTAACGTTTCAGACCTTTGTCTAACTATCTAATAAAGAACATTGTGTATTTCAGATTAAATCAAAGTCATCTGACATCCATGTAAAGGGGACTTAACCTCGCTCTGCTGCGGTGCTTTCTATTTTGATGTCAGTAAGCATATTGGATACAATCCTAAGGGAGTGCATGTACGTAGACACGTGTGCCTCTCAACCTCTGTTCCTTACTTCTTACTTGCTACCCCTTTCCCTCAACCTATCCTAAGGGAGTGCATGTACGTAGACACGTTAGTTTTGCTGATATAGGCTTAAGACTGTCGGGGGACACCTTACTTCTTCCTTCTGTCTGTCTGTACCTGTGTACTCTCATGTTCCGAATAACCCATCTTCCCCCAAATGTCTTTTTGTTGTCTATCTTTGGATCCTGAGTCGTGGCTGATCCTGTTGCTGCGGTCCTGTGTCATGGATCCTGAATCATGTGTCCTGGATCCTGCATCCTGAGTCCTGGATCCTGAGTCCTGGATCCTGAGTCCTGAATCCTCTATCCTGAGTTCTGGATCTGAGTCCTGGACTTGGAGTCGTGGCTGAACCTGTCCCTGCGGTCCTGCCTGACTCTCATCATACTACTTACCTGATGGCTCCCACAGGATTGTTGACATCCTCGTGGATTCATCTTATTATTATAGACACATGCATTTCCAAACATTTGGTCTATATGTTGTGAATGCATTATCTCTTCAATTTACACACGGCATCTATTGCACGTCTGTCCGTCCTGGGAGAGGGATCCCTCCTCTGTTGCTCTCCCTGAGGTTTCTCCCATTTTTCCCTTTAAACTGTGGGTTTTCTCTGGAAGTTTTTCCTTGTACGATGTGAGGGTCTAAGGACAGAGGGTGTCGTATTGTCATACTGATATTCTGTACAAACTGTGAAGTCGACTGAGACAAATGTAACATTTGTGATATTGGGCTATATAAATAAACGTTGATTGATTGATTGATAGTACCACTAACCTATTACGTCATCCAAAGCATGGCACTACTGGACTGAGCATCGGCTAATAATGCTTGCGCTGTTAAGCCATCAGAAATTAAATATATAATCAAGTTTATCATCAGTTTCTACAGTTTGCCTGATATTGAGTTTTTTTATATTGATATTAATGGGATCGAACATTATCTGTTGCTTTGGGAGAAACCAACACAATTTGATAAATCAGCCCAAATGCACTGCTATGAAACCAACTCTGGATTTGTAATAATGTGTATTATTGGGATAAGTTGTTGTCCCTAAAACAAAGGACGGGCCGGAAAGGGCTCCCAGACAAAAACAGTTTACATGACAGGTACAACAGGCGTGTCAAGATCTTAAAACGCTCCAGTCCTCTCCTATGCCTTTGATCTTTCTGCACACACATAAACACACATTCATACACTGCAGAGCACATGTATGTGCTTACACACGGCCAGGTGAAATCCTCCCTTTTTTGTGAAGCAGGGAGGTGATTTATATCAGCCAGAAAATCAAGAAGGGTGACATTTTGGAACCTCTGAGCTTGAAGGGGGCTTTGAGAGGAACTATGATCAGTTATGTCCGTGGAATGTCTTGGCAGGAACGTTGAGCGCTCACCTCATGTATGTAGCTGCTGGTTGTAGTAGCTTGTGCATTCCTGTTCATTTGACAACATGCAGCTAGTATTTATTTTAAACGCTCAAGTGTGTGCCATATCACAGATTATCTTTCCGGTTACAGCCAGCAAGAGAAACCGCTTCAGTAGTCGTGTGTTATTCAATTATCAAGCCAATTGTAAGCCAGCTTTTTAGAATTTGCATAAAGGTAATATTTCATTAACTGGCTTGGCGCGAACTTGTCTAAGCGTATTTTCGTCAGAATTAATAATAATAATAATAATTTCAATTTCTATAGTGCCTTTCACAAAACCCAAGGACGCTTTATAATGGGAAGTAACACACAAAAAAAAGTCAGCAGTATAGGCAACTAAGAACTTGTGGCCTTAATATTACAGTAGATAAAATAGAAAAAGTAGAGGTTTAAATAAACAAGTCTCCTTGGCTACCCATCTGAGACAAGAATGGGGAGAGCTCTGGTAGCTTTGGTACGTTTTAATTGTTCTATCATGTCAGCTAGTAGTAGTAGCACCAGTTAGTGTCCACTGTCATGATTCTAATGCATGGCAAACAGCTTATCAATTATTTTAGTTCAAGAGGACATATACTGCTCATTTTCAGGTTATTTGTATTATGTGTCTCTGCTGCGACATGTTTACATGCTTTAATGTTCAAAAAGCTCTTTTTTTTCTCATACTGCCTGTGCAAAAGCACCTCTTTTCACCCTCAGTCTGAAACCAGAGCCCAGTCTGCTCTGATTGGTTGGCTGGCCGGCTCTGTTGTGATTGGTCAACTACTTAGAGGTGTGTCTGAAGTGTCGCGCCCCTTAGCCCATTGCGTACAATGTGTTGGAGGGATAGCCAATATAAATCTGAGTCTTCCCTAGCAATGTCATTATGTTAGGGAAGTAAGTAAGAAACTCCCTCTGGAGGGAACACAGGGATCGTAGTCGTTGCAGACCATTTACATGCACAAAAAACGATATTACAGGAAAGGAAAGCCCCTCCGAAATATAATAGGGCCCCTTGAAATATTTGGTAAAAGCGGTTCCATTACATATTCAACACATCGACCAGTTTTACACAAATGCATAAAACACCCGAAGTAAGCATAAGAACTTTTACGCATAATTTAGGTTCTTTTATTGACTTTATTTTTGTTTTCATACAGCTTTACTACTACAATACTTCAAAATGCAGTTAATATGTTAATAAGAAAAAGGCTGCTGTGTACCTATAAATGACACAGCTTGGTAAAAAGTTATAAAGCAGGAGAGGATTTGTAATTTTTAAAATAACCACTTGTATGTTTGTTTCTTGCAGGTGGGGGCTAATAGTTTGGAGGAAACAGAATAGAGCTAGCATTCAGCAATGGGTAAGTGCATGTTTATCTTTTTAAAACCGGGTTGAGTTTGTTATTAATATGTTGGAGTATTATTGGCTGCCACTGTCAGTCAAGCTCTTATACAATTAATCTGATCATGTATTCTAATGAAAACCTTGTTAATGGTACATGTATAAATGTGTAGTATTCACGCTGTTTTTTGGCTTTACATGAGGCCATACAGTATAGATCGTTGGCACGTATTAAAGGTCCTTAACAGGAATTGAACCCTTGGTGCTGAGATTACATTTGATGCTGTCAGGAATAATTCCCTATTGTTGTTGTCCTGCTATAGACACTATCTTCAGAAAGAAAGGGTGATTCTGTTTTTTCTTCTCAAATAGGTTTCTGAGATCAAGCATCATAATAACATGGCAGGAAGATTACTCTTTAGACTTTAAGGAGATAAGAACATTTTAAAGTCATTTTTTAATAAGACAAAAAAGAGAAAAACATTCAAATGATGATCAAAGCAGCCATTTGTAACTATCCATCACAGCTTTCAGGTTTCTTACAGACCTGTCAGTAAGGAAATGTCCTCTTTGAAGTGATGTAGCGTTGTCCCCAGATCTCAGCAATTTGGAATTATAATTAAAATGATCAAATGTCCAGAACTATGACTATAAAACAACACACACACACACAGGCCCTGAGCTCCAGCTGCCCAGGGCTCTAAAGTCACGTTGTCCCGGAGTGATTGAAGGTCCAGCTGGTAGAGCAGCCCTTTTGATCCCTTTCTCTTTTATGAGAAAGACAAACAGCTCCTCGTCGTCACCCACACTGCAGTGATTGATACACACACACACGTTGTGATCACAGTTAGGCACACACATGCATGCACGCATTCAGATGGTGATCACAGACAGCCACACACACACACACACACACACACACACACACACACACACACACACACACACACACACACACACACACACACACACACACACACACACACACACACACACACACACACACACACACACACGCACACACACACACACTTGGGTTTTCTTAATAGATGCCCTCTCTCCCACTGTAATCACTCTAATGACCTCCTTGAACTCTGAATAAAACCCAGAGGGTGAAAACAAAAGGGGTAGAAAGGGGGTGGTTCATTATGCAGTCCGTTATTATAACGATATATATCATTATGTGTTCAATTTATTGGTTTAAATCGTATTTATATTATTGATTATGGGGTTAAAAGTTTAAAACTAACAATTCACTATGAATTGTATGATATTTTTCCATTCAATCTGCAGGGAGAGGGACAAGATTCTTGTATCGCAAGTGCTCTTATTTGCATTTTTAGTCTAAGTGACCTTGACCAATCACATTGGAGCAGACTTTGGTTGCAGGTAAACAGCCAATTGTGTGCTAAAGAAAAGGAGCACATTGACACATCAAAATGCATGGGGGAGTTAGCATCCCAATTTCTCCCTCATCAAAACACACTGGGATATTCCGCTTGGATTTGGGTAGATTGCAGAAAATATGTACATTCTACAGAAATAAAAAGCTAATGTAATGCTAAAAAAAAACTTCTTCACAGCATGACTGCTCATCACCACTGCTAAGCTAAAAGATGGACTTGTGTGGGCGTTATGACATTTAGTCGTTTATTTGGTCACTGGCCGTTTCATTGACACAAAGAGGATTCAGACATTCACCAGTGGGGTATTTACTGACGTTTGTAGAACAACATGTTAACATCCCTTCAGCGTGTGATAACCACAGACCTTATATTTCAGGCATTTAACCAAAAACATGAAGAAGAAAAAAACATTGAATTATAGACAAGGAAACCGGAAGTGGTAACATAGATAGATAGATAGATAGATAGATAGATAGATAGATATACTTTACTGATCCCAATTTTGGAAATTATTTTGTTACAGGAGCAGTGTGTTCAACATTAGAGTACAAATACTTAAAAAGTTCAATACAGAATTAACTATTACAAATGATATGAAAATGAATAATACTATAAACAATATAAACAATATAAAATATTCTGGATTATAAACTTTTTCTTTAGAAAATAAAAAATACTACAGGAGCATAGACATACTGTACATACATATGATAGTATATAATATACTAATAATACAGAAATTTGCAAATTGTTTTATGCTTATCAGAAGGAGAAACTATATTTTCCGGGTTTGATAACTCATTACTGCTTAACACAGCTGTTCTATTCTTCATAATACCAAGAGACAACCCAGAGAATTGAACTTCACTGATACAGTCTTTGCTTATTTTGGTAAATTGTATGTGTCCTTCATGTTAAAACTTCTGATCTAAATACAGTGTTTTTCCTAGAGAACAGCTACTATGATTTTCCTTGGTTACTTGCAATCCAAATGTTTCAATCTGCTTCCAGGTTGTGTGGTAGTTGTTGTGTCTGGCTCGGGATGAGCTGCGCTTGTTGTGTCTCTTTGACTTTCTTGTATCATTTATTTTCTATGTTACTGATGTGTTTTGTCTTGAGAAACTGAGCTTTCTTTTTCATTGTGATGTGAAAGGAATGTCTCTGTTTGGGACAAATAAAACACCATCTCAGCTTTTGCTATTAATTTATTACTTGTGTCTATTGTTAATCTATGGATCTAAGTTTAATTTTCTTAAAGAAAGTTAAAAAAGAAGGTCATATTATTCATTCTGTTGTCAGTGCTAAGGCTTTTTCTATTATCTCAGCTGACCCTGCTCCAATAGATGATGTTGATGATGATCAGATAAGCCCTCACACTGAAGCTTAATTCACAAATGTATTGTATACGTATGTCAATGTACATTACCTTGTGCTCAGAAGCATTTTGAAAGTTCTAAACTGATGAGTACATAATTTCTCCTTTATGGAAAAATCGTTTAAGAATAACAGCATTACATTCACAAAGATTATCATTTCCAGGCTAACGCCAAAGTAAAACGTTTGAAATCCGCCAAAATAACATTCCAATACAACTTAATTGCCTATTAAAGGAAAACAATGGCAAATCCTAAAAATGTGACATTAAACATTGTAAATGAAATCCATCAAAGAAAAATAATGCAACAAAAGTATATAATATGTTTAGGCAACAGAACTGCTTGGTCAATTCAGAAAAAGTGTTTAGTTTTTCATTACGAACACTTATATGGATCTAAAGCAGTTCATTCAAACAGATTTGTTGTCTCGTGTTTATTTTTTTGTCATTGATTGACACCACTAAATGCAAAACAGAAAGAAATGTGCTTTGATTTGCGGGCTAATACCCAAGCTGAATGTTTGAAGTTGGGATTTCCAGTGATTTACTATTTTAAATGGTTCCCTGCACTTCTCTCCGCCTTGGGCAAAGTAAGGGAACAATAGGGGGGCAACAGAAGAGAGAGAGGAGGGGAAGGGGAGAATGTGCTGCCGGATCTACACTTCCTGGGTCTCCGCTGCCCCAGAGGCATCTCGGGGCCTCCTTACATGGGAGCCTTTCCTACATGGGATTTGCATAAAACCGACATTGATGGGATCTCCCTGCAGCTAAAGTGCTAGGATACAACATGTAACTATAAACTGGGCACCTCAGAAAGATCTTCCGCCAAGAAAGGGTGTCATCTTTCTTATTTTTGACCACAGGGCATAAGGATGTCTAGGTCTGTTTTTAGACGAGGGGGTTTGTAATGATAATGAGGGTGACACTGCAAGGAGTCTCATACCTGCACATCTCACAGTGAATATATAGAAAATGCATGGGTGGAAGGGTGGGCAGGATGAAGGAGAAATGCAGGCAGAGACAGACTACAGATAGAGATAGAAATAGATAAAGAGTTGAAAATTCACTAAGGCGGACAGACAGAGAAACAAAGGAAAATCGACAAAGAGATATGGCAGTGAGGAGAAGGACATATGAAGTCAAAAGGACCGCGATAGAAACAGAAAGATGAAATGAATGAATTGAGATACTGTGAGAGGTCAGCTTCTTTCTCTCTTCCCTCCCCCTTTCTCTTACGGTAATCCCTCCAGTAGCAGTGAGCTGTTAGGCTCCTCCATAAATCAGCGTTTGTATGAAATACCAGCGGGAGCCAAAGGTCAAAGGAGAAAATTAGCAGCTGTCTTTTCCTCTCCTTTCATGTTAGCCGCAGGGCTAACCGCCAAGTGCGCCATCAGCCTCATTTCCACTTTAAAACAAACGCCCCGACAAGCTGGGGAGGAGCTGTTTGCCTGCTCTTACATTTTATGGCACTGGATTTTATTCTGAGAGGGAGAAGGGTGGGCTGGGAGGGTGGGGGGTAATCCTGATTTCTGTCAGCCCTCTCCTTCTAGACTGTTTTTCTTTCCTTCCACCATCCCATCCTCTTCAGGTGTGTGAGGGCAAACAGTGTCTCACACTGCTCTGTTGACACGTTTCAGCAGTGCAGGAGGAGCGATTTTACTGACACATTTGATAAATGAAATGTGAAAATCTCATCAGTTCGCGCTACACACAGACTTCACTTCTGACGTCTAACCACAAACATTTTCAAAAAAACGTTGAGAGAAGGAAACAGGAAGTGGTAAAATGCCAAGTTGTTTCCGGGTTTGAAGACTCATTCCTGCATCGCTATATTTAATCATTTGTTACTTATTGTTCCCCTTAAGTTTGTGGGAACTTAACAATAGGGCCATATCACTTTAAGTCTATGCTCCTAATCACAACTGAAAGCAGCCATGTTATTTATGCTGATAGCAATTGAAATGTGGTGTTTCTTTTGGCCGACTCATCACGTCTACTAGGTCAAGTTTTAATGAGTGCATTTTTGGTACAATGCAATCCATTTGAAAAACACAAACTAATACATCCAAAGTCAACAGCTCTGACACAGAATGTGCCAAACTGAATGTTGTGCGGCTGCTGTTTGTGATAGCAATAGATTGTACAGGTATTTCCATTATTGTCCTACTCTTGTATATCTGCCTGCTTTTCTCCTCCCTTTCTCAGCTGCTCTCTTCTTTCAAAACTTTGAATTTCAAATGCCTTGTCGCTGGCATGACAATGAAAATTCTGATCTTAAATTCAGTGGTGCTAAAGGAAATTGACAAGGAATAAGACATAAATAAGTGTTCTTTCTTGGTCTTCATCTCTCTTTGACCCTCTCTCTTTTTGTTTTTCACTTTACATCTCTCTATATCTCTCTTCACCCTCTGTCCATCTTTTTTCTCGCTGTGGGAATGTTTTCCGTGTCGGTTGTCAGTGCAGTCAGTGAGGTGCATAGCAGCGGTGCTTTGTTGATGTTTCTCTTTGCCTATCTGCTGTGCAGTGTGTTTTGAATCTCACCCTCCCTGTGCACACCTGCTGAGTAGCGGCATGACACTGGGAAACATCCCACAATAGGGTCAAAACACTTTTATCTTAGTTTTAGTTATGGATTTAGAAACTCTCCCGGGAATAAAGGAACAATATGCAGCTGGCCAGAGCCGAGGTCCTGGATGATGGCTCTCTTTTGCTGCATCCAGGACTTCCTTTATTCACAGCCGGTGGGTTTAACTCTTCATCTTGAAACAATATCATAACCTCACAGAATAAAGTCAACAACACACACACATATACTGTATGTTTCAAACTTCATCTAATCAAACAGAAGTAGTTTAGATGTATGTTAGGTGTGCAATACAGGTTATACAGTTACATATGCATGCACACCATTTATAGGAATGGTGGCACTGTCTATATACTGTTTTTTTAACTTCATACTGACTATAGCCCCTTTAAAGATAGAAGAATATGTAACTGAAGTCATGTCAGTGGTCCTTCTTATTGAGTCTTGATTTTAGTTTTATGCCAATGAATGTCACGGACCATAAGTGGTCTTTCCCCATATGGGCTCAATTTCATATTTAATTTCATTCCGCCTTATCCAAAACGACTTTAGCCCAGTCCAAACAGTATGAAGTACTACTTAGAAACTTTAAGTTTTTTTTGTAATTGTTAATATCGTTTTAAATATATTTTAAAGGCCACGGTCCAGTTGAAACAGCTGGGTTTTCAGTCTAGGACTGAGGATTTGTAGACTAAGGATTTGTAGACTGAACTGATTGTAGGTCAGAGTAAAGGGAGTGCGTTTGGGAATATGGTGTAAACATTTCCTGGAGGAAGGGCCTGATCCTTGTACAGCACGGTAGACCAATACAGTGTCTTGATCCAACCCAGTCTCACAGCATTTCGTGTTATAGTCACAACATTTAATCTCTTGATTCGTGTTCAACAACACGATTTCCCCCTTTTTTTCGTGTCACACAGAACGATTTTAAAAGCAATGTATTTCTATTGGTAGGGTGAGTTGCCCTAATGTGGGACACGCCCTAATGTGGGACACCTAAGCTCAAATGGGTGTAGGTCTTCCGCAAACAAATGAGGGTCAATGAAACTATGGNTGCTACCGGTCAGCCGGTTTGTTCCAATGTAAGTCTAGTAGCATAGGTTTGTTAGCAGAACTATATACCAATTTAAGTTTTAGTCATATCCGCCTCCGACATTGAAAGACTAATGAAAGTACTCACTCCGCCTTGTATTATTCAAAATAGTACGGTTTTTCGACGTACAGAGCAAATAACGTGAGTTTGCAATTTTGTTAGGTCTCGAATGCACAAAGACATGCAAGGAGATTTCTTCTTTTCTGCATGTCTCTAAGAGACACCGAAGTCACAAGACCTGAAGCGAGTAAGTTTACTGTCGGCAACAAAGGGGGTTTTGCAGCCCCGCCCCGGCATTTCACTCATATACAAGAGAGTAGATACTTTTTTATCGATGACTATAAATTGGTAGTTTAGCTGGGCTACAGCTAAAATTACCGCTTCGTTAACAACGGACAGACCCGTAACCTTACGCTTTTAGTTCTTAAGCCAAAAGAATGTAAGACTAGCCTAACCGTTTTTGAAGTCTTAAACATAACTGGCGGCAAGTTGACTGTCGTAACAAAAGGGGGTTTTACCCGGCGCAATAAAACGGGCCTTACTGCGTAACAATGGGATAGATATGAATGTCACTATATCCAAAATGATACTTTTGAAGTTCCTGGCCCTTTTATGAAGAGTGGGCTTCGACAACGGACTCGTTGCGTTTAAAACTAACTATCAAATAAAACTTAAGTCAAGGACTGCCATGACACGTCTCTCGGCAATTTATCTTAGATTTGTTGATTTATTTTTGTTCCGTATTAACCACAATAAACCACTCATTATTGTCACACAATAAATCTTTCTTATTGTTAAATCTTCCTTTTTTATAACTTTTTTATGGTATAATCGGGGTAAATAAAAGGAGGCCTGACCCCGTGTTTTCATTTGTAATAATTTTACATTGTTATTTGTGTTATTAGCGTCGAACTAATAACTTCAATTCTTTACAAAAAATACTCATGCGTGTAGGGAAGGCCATACGGTTTGGGCTATTGCCTGTTTTTATGCACCACGTCCGTGCTTTTTGTGATCCACTTAACGGGATTTACACCCTGTAAAAACGTAAAGTCTGAAGACCTTATATAACGCTAATACTTCGGCTAACTGTTTATTATAATTTTAGCTATGGTAAGACTTTAAGGGTCACTCCAGGATTAAGTTTGGTTTATCTTTACGTCTATAAAGTATTTTACTTACCGATCTGTTAGGTCATGAGAATCACGTATACAGGGGTCTGTTAGACGTAAGGATTATCCCCTGTAAGCACGTTTTAACACCCTGTGACTTTCAGATAAAATTTCGGAGTCAGTGGATTAAGTACATTGTTTTTTGTAGAGTCCAGTCATTGGTGAGTTTCCATTTACACGTTATGATACAAGTCATACAATGATAATAATACAATAACAACATGTTGTCTTCTACAAATAGAAATTTACTTCAATTAGTTACGTAGTAGACAACGTGCAAACTTCCTGTTTTAATTCTCAAATACGAATGTCCGGAGAGTTGTGAGTATACTTTGTCTTGCACATATATAAGTTTATTAAGTTATTTGGTAATCTTATAAGAGTGTCGTTATTGTGAGTATAACTAATTTGAGGAGAGAGGATAGAATAAAACAGACGTAGAAGAAAAAAATAAATACGTATAAACTGATTAAGTGAGGGAAAATTTTTGAACACAAAAGAAAAAAAATGACTAGGGATATCATGTATAACCTTACTAAAGAATTGATCCGTAATGTTACACCCCTTCGCTAATATTGTACTGATACCTTTATACCGAATTTTTAACGGTAAAATTAGTTGTAAAGTTAGGGAATTGAAATAGGGACTGAAAAGTAGGTAAAAATTGTCTCACGTCCGTGGGTTAATCAAATTATATTAAACGAGAGTGGAATTTATAGATTTTATTACTAATCTTCTGATCTTTGAAGATCCAAAAATCCACGGTTTTCAAAAAAAATTGATCGGATGGGCAAAAACTTCAGAATTTGTATTGACCGCCATTCAAATGACAGCGTTGTTTTCCCCCAAAAGTGGGCAGGGCCGTAATTTTTGCCTGGAAGTGACATAGGTGTTACTCTCATCTTAACCGCGTCTACGAGCACGACAGCATCTGCGATCCCTCGCTCTACCCCTCGCTATCGCGTGAAGGGTCTACTTTATGCGCTCTGAACAGTAACCCTGCTGCATTACTCACTAGCGCAAATAAGTGCTTCAACATGGTTAACATTGCAGGAAAGCAATATATTAGACGTTAAGTACTTTGTCAGGCTTAATATTTATCTGTAGATACCCCCAAAGCTTTTTTCCTATTTAAAAGAAGACCTTAATCTAAAGTATTATTTAATGTTTAAATAAAGGTTAATTCGTGTTTCTGTTTTGCACCTCCTCCTAATAAAGTTGTATTGTAGAGATCACTTACAGTATCTTCTTGATTTTTTACATTCTATATTTCTATAATTGACCATCTACTTTCCCCCTATTTTGTATGTACTCTTAATATTTTTTTCATCAAATATAAATTATTCAACAAAAAAATTAAATAACGTGCTTTAACCACTAGGTGGTTGTTGATATATTCATGGTCCACGCCACGTATTCAGTTTCGGTGGCAGTTCTTCCAGTTTGTCCAGAAGTCTTCTAATCAGGGCTCTATAGTTAAAGAACTACGGCAGATGTGTAATATTTAATGCAGCCGAACCTTGTATTACAATTCCGTTATGTGATGACTTCCAAAGAGAAAACCAAGCACACTCGGATTAAAGTATTATTATTATTATTTTTTTATGTTTTCGGATTTCATATTGCATAAACACCATATCCCACCCACGTGCATTGCAAACTAAAACATACAATCACCGAGCTTCAACTATAGCTGAGGATCTTGGGTAATCAGTTCTGTTTCCGGTGACGGAAGGCAAAAAAGCCAGAGATTATAGAATTAAACAAATAAATAAAAACAAGGATAATTGTGTGTTATTGGTGAGTAAATAACTTCTTATTTAGAAAAGAATAACAAATTAGAAGGAAACAAAGATAAAAAAATTATAGATTTCAGTATTCTGAGGCTGAGCCACATTTTTTTTCCTCACGCACGGCAAAAAAAGTCCGACATTATACGATTTAAAATAAAAACAATAATCGTGGCTTGATATTGAGTAAGAACATGTTTTTATGAACCCCACAGCTTCCGGTCTTCCAAGACCCGACCGGACAAAAATACGTGGTGCAGGCACGAAACATACTACCAATAGAAATACATTGCTTTTATCGTTCTGTGTGACACGAAAAAAAGGGGAAACTCGTGTTAGTGAACACGAATCAATAGATTAAATGTTGTGATTATAACACGAAATGCCGTGAGACTGGGTTGCTTAATCAGGATTTGGGCAGCTACTGTGCCAGTGAAGGGAAAGGAGGAGCGGTGTAGTTTGTGAGAAATTAGGGGGGTCAAAGACCAGTCAGGCTGCTGCATTCTGAATTAGCTGTGTGGCCTTCTGGGTCAGCAGGGCACGTATCCTCCTGGTGTTGTAAACAGTGTATCTGAAGGAGCTGGTTGTTGCGGCGTTGTTGGTGGTAAAGGACAGTTGTTCGTCCAAGGTCAAACTCCCAGGTTCCTTGTAAACCTGAGGCGGGAAACAACAGATGTCGATGTTGAAAGTCAGGTCGTTGATCTTGGAGCCCTTCTCTGAAAAGCAGTTTAGTCTTGTTGAAGTAAAAGGAAACACAGACTTAGTACTAGGGAACTACCAGGTTAAAATCCATTTCATATCCCCCAAGAAATGTCTAGATAATTTCATGGGTGCAGTGCATGTTCAGAATCCTGTGCAAATTGAAAACCATAAACCTGCTAACGTTGTTACTGATAGCTTCTTGCTCAGAGCTTAACATGTTTATTTTTATTTTGCATAAAATAAAAAGTCACAATTACATAGCTTTTTCTTTTCCCTAGGAGTACGACTCACACCAAAACCAAGAGCTGGTTGACTTCCTCGCAAAATGTGAGCAATGTTGTTGTCATTGTTGTTGCTACTTTCATGCATATTAGCCTACATAGCAAAACATCAGATAAAAATTAGAAGTATGGGTATGAATATGCATGTTTTATGCATAACAACCATTTACTAATGTTTAAACAATCCATAGGCTAACCCAGGGATGGGCAACTTTGATGATGGTGGGGGCCACATCATTGATGTACTGGCCACCAGGGGGCCGCAGATTCACTTGGAACACACATACACAAAAATTCCATGTATTGTATGTAATTATTAACAAATATACTAAGTCTGACATCTTCATTGACATTTTACAATCAAAGGGAACATCCCCCAAAAATGGGAACATCCTCTAATAAGCTCACTAAACAAATATCAGTTCACAGAAATGTTATTTCAATTTTACAAGTGGCATGTTTGTATTGAACAGGTTATTAAACAGTGGAATAAAACTATTTTAAACTATTGGAAAGCACGGACAATGTGTGTGTATTGAGATTAACCATTAAGATGACATACACATGAAGTCATGAACACTAACCCAGACATTAGTTGTCTTACTTGAACCTAAAACCCTTTTAGCCAGTCTCTGCATTCCCCTTATTCCACAATAAGGGGAATGTCAACATGCCCGCACTCTGCTGTTCCTCAGCACCACTCCCCCTCCCTCCCGCTGAAATTATGAATGAAAAAGCGTAGTAATCATAGATAACACGGCAGGGTCCGTGACAGTTTGTTTTCATCTGATTTCAA
>NW_011367262.1:32429-41400 GCF_000735185.1 Notothenia coriiceps | reverse complement strand
CAAAACAAAGGGGAAAAGAAGGAGGAAGTACTGCAGATCCTCACAATAACAACATTAAACAGTTATACAACATAACAGAAATAATATTGATAGCAGCGTCCCTAGCAACCACCTTGGTAACAATGAAAACGCTGTATGGACACAATTTCCTGAAGTAATCTTCGTAATAACTAGCAAACTAAAGATCATGTACATCCACTGCACACATAATCTGAAATAACAACTCATATTTCTCACATCAAATGACATCAAAACGCATTTTAATGGCCAAACTAACTTTAAAATAGGCATTTTCCACCGAGAATAAAACGAAGTTCGGCCATGTTTTTTTTTTCTGCAGGGAGAAATTTGAAGATCACGTGACATAGACGCCAGCCATTGGAATGAATGGAATGCAGTTGGAGGTCAACCAATCACAGAGCTTGAGAATTAATCACGGGGCTTGTCAAACAGAGCACATGGTGTAGTCCTAAACGATAGCTGGGGATTCTGGGTAGTGTAGTGTCTTCTGCCATCCTTTACTCCGAAAAAATATTTGTTTCTCCGAATCGAAGGGGAAAAATACAAAAGCATTGCACACAATTTAAACCAATCAATGTTGTGTAATTAAAAAGGATAATCTGGTGTTTTTTAGTCAATGAGTAGTGCAGATATCACTGTCAAATCAATCGACAGTAAGGGGAATACTTACTTCCGGGTGTACAATTCTCCGTTATCCAATGGGAATGGACGCTCACATTGCCTTTAAGGGCAGCCGACACAAATGAATGCCGTGCTTCCATGAGCGTCAAATCCCGCCGCAGATGGGAATACATTGCAATCAGTTGAAAGCTATTTGCGTCCCTTTATTAAGCTGAGCTAGGAGCGTCACAACTGCATGCCTCGGGACCCTGACCAAGTGTCGCTCCTGGACGTTTATGGAGTGAGAGTGTGTTGCTCTATCAGCTGTCACTGACTCAATGCCTCCCCCCCCACACATCACACCTCAGCATACCCAGCCCTCTCCAACCGCAGTGCCAACTTTCCTCCATATTGGCCAGTGGATATTTTGCAAAATGCTCTTCTTTAATAATTCCTATAGATGCTTTAGTAAACAACAATTATAGACAGGGTGCTCTGTATTATAATTGAAAGACTTCAATAGTGGTAAATAATGAAACCTCCCTTGGGCCAATAGGGGATGGGGAAGGGAGAACGTTGAGGAAGGGAGGTGTTCTCAGGTATTGAGCCAGCCTGTTAACCCCATGCTGAGTTAGGCATGGAGGTAAGAAGATACAGGTGTGAAAACACAGGAGGGGGGGTCACTCACACTGCTTCATAATTAATCAACTGGAACACATCATGGCGTAACTGTAATGCTGTTAGCTAAGGTGTTTTTCGCTGACACAATATTTTCAGTTACGAGTAGATACTATTACCTCATTCACACCAACGCAACTCCGGTTCAAGCTCCTTGCTAGAGCTTTTCAGGTTCAGAACCGGTTCTTCAGTTTAGCTCCGGCTCTTTTCACACTGCCCAGAGTCCGACTGGTGCTGCGTCATTGCGTCATCGTTTGCCTCATGACATAACCGTTTGCGTGCCTGCTTCATAAAGCCAAACCGTGCGGAAACCCCTCACAGCTGACACCAACAACAACAACAATGGCCGATTGTGCTCCAGCTTCCTCTGTACCTCTTCAGAAGACCAGATTCCAAGTAGGTAGCTGGTCTCTTCAGTGGACCACTGCTGCTTGTTAAGTTCCTCCATCGTTGTGTACAAACTGGATGAAACCGGCTTTTTGTTGTTGTTCAGGAGTTGATCCCGCCCCTGCCCCTGCCCCCACCTCGACGTTAGCGTGACGTATGCAGTGCTTTTGCTCTGGCCGGACAATTTTTTGGTGCTCGAAATGAACCGGATTCCAGAGCTAAGAGGCTGCTCCGCTGCGGTGTGAACAGGAAAACCTGGTGCTTTTCAAGCTCCAGCTCCGAACCGGCCCTGAAACACCGTTGGTGTGAATGAGGTATTAGAGTGCAGAGGAGCTTGAGAGCAGTGAGTCTGAAGCACTGCTGGAGGATATGAGCAGTGTGGTGTTACACATGCTCAAAAATGAGGCTCATTTTAAACTAATGCACCAGTAGGCCTACTTTCTATGGTTTGGCTTATTTGAAGTGAATGTACCTGCAGGTTTCTTTCTGTTCTGAGTTTGTATCTTCGTGATTGAGTGCACTGTTACCTCATTCACACCAACGGTGTTTCAGGGCCGGTTCGGAGTTGGAGCTTGAAAAGCACCAGGTTTTCCTCTTCACACCGCAGCGGAGCAGCCTCTGAGCTCCGGAATCCGGTTCATTTCGAGCACGAAAAAATTGTCCGGCCAGAGCAAAAGCACCACATATGTCTCGCTTACGTCGAGGCGGGGGCAAGGGCGGGATCAACTCCTGAACAAAAAGCCGGCGTTTTATCCAGTTTGTACACAACGATGGAGAAACTGAACAAGCAGCAGTGGTCCACTGAAGAGACCAGCTACCTACTGGGAATCTGGTCTTCTGAAGAGGTACAGAGGAAGCTGGAGCCCAATCGGCCATTGTTGTTGTTGTTGTCGGTTTCGGCGCGGTTTGGCTTTATGAAGCAGGCACGCAAACGGTTACGTCATGACGCAAACGATGACGCAATGACGCAGCACCAGTCGGACTCTGGGCGGTTTGAAAAGAGCCGGAGCCAAACCGAAGAACCGGTTCTGAACCTGAAAAGCTCTAGCACGGAGCTTGAACCGGAGTTGCGTTGGTGTGAATGAGGAAAGTCGCTTTGAATAAAAGTGTCATCTCAATGCAATGTTATGTCTGCTGGATGCTACCCTTCGGCAATAACTCTCTTTTTTCCTGCTGTAAGTTTCCATAACTGTCAATATAACTAACCACAAACTGTCAAACAAGTTAGGGTTTGACAAATAAAAAACGAAATGCTCATCAACAATTACATGCTGAACAACAAGTAGCGGGACTTCATTCAAATACATTCCTTAAACTTGTAGACAGTTTTACATTTAATAAGACTTTAGGACAGAGTGTTAAAAGCACAAAACTAAAATGTAGAGAATAAAGTTATGATATAAAAAAATTATACTTTAGGAATAATTCATAGTTCTTATGTTTTCAACTATGCATATCCATGTATTCAAAAATATTACGGGTTCATCATTTCATCATTACTAGTTCAAGTACGGTTACTGTCAAACTCATAATACAAAATGTTTGCACTATGCTCATAAATACTTTTCTTTTTTTAAATACAAATAAATGTACATTTAAAAACAACTTTTTGAACTGAAATATTACAAATATTTTGGTCAATTAGGAGCAAAACTAACTTTTTGTTGTAAAACTGATATTTCATCATCACAAGAAGAAATGTGCAATCCTATGAAGAAGAAGTCCTGGCATT
The DNA here is from genome assembly GCF_000735185.1 of Notothenia coriiceps. Lineage (NCBI taxonomy): Eukaryota > Metazoa > Chordata > Actinopteri > Perciformes > Nototheniidae > Notothenia > Notothenia coriiceps. The sequence goes on along the minus strand of NW_011367262.1, from coordinate 37,982 downwards.
CTAAGAGTATGGTTTAATTCTTGTAGACAGGTAGGAAAAATGGACAAAAAGCCGTAAATGAACTGAGTGAAGCCTGTCTTCCTTTCCTCCACAGCACTGAGTCTGTCTCTGAGCTGAGACCCTGTCTCTGTCCTGCCCCCTCAGCAGAGATTTACGTAAACTGCAATTGCTGCACATGAAGTATAACATAGAGTTTTCAATGATACATTTTATTATATAAATGATTAAAAACAGAAACCTTGTTTTTGTTTTGTACTAAATGAACAACAAAGCCTTCACATCTTGCCTGGGATTAAATGTTACCTTCAGCTCGGTGGGATATCAAAGCTATATTCTGCTGAGTAAACCTGTTGACTAATAAAGGGATTTTCTACATTTCTATTTATGTGGAAGAGTTGCCTTTTCTCCTCCATATTTATTCAACTCTGCAGTACAGCAGCAGGCGAGAGGAGGACAGAGAGGAACAGGAAATCGGATCCTCTCTGAGAGTCAAGGTGATAGTAGCAGTAGAAGTAGTAGTACAAATAGTTGAAGTAGTTATTGTAGTTGCACCAATATAGAATATAGTTACAGCAACAGTAATAGTGGAGCCTCTAGCATTAGCAGCAGCAGCTGTAGCACTGATAATATTATCACTGACTGTAATGGCATCAAGGGTCTCCTTTTGCCACTATAGAGCGGGGTTGACGACACGCAATCCAAAACAATAAGCAGCCGAAGGTTTTCAGTCCAAAAAATGTAATTTTATTAACAAAAAAGTATTGACTTAAAAATAGTCTCAAAATAACAAATCTTAAACAATATTTCGGCAATATACTTTCCTATATAAACTAAACTATACTTTGTTTACATTCCAATTTGCAACACCAATCTCTGTCTGCAATTTGCGGTTGAAAAACTGTTCCGCTCCCCGTCTCATCAGGTCTCCGAGCACCCCGGCTGTCCTCAATTACCTCACTTAAATACACACCGGAAGGTACACGGAAACAGATCATATTTACGATATAAAATTAAACAATCACTTCATCAAAACATATTCACCATGCAATATAAATCATTTTCCATCATTAAATCACTTATCAAATTATGAATCGAAATAATAACTTTGTGGCTGTAACACTGACTGCTATAGAAAGTTGATAGTGGTGGCAGTAAAAGAATAGCTGCAGTTGGAGTACTAGTAGTGAAACTTGAGTAATAGTTGTAAAGGTACTAACCTTAGAAACAGTGATAGCGTTACTAAAAGTAACAGGGTTAAGACAAGCATGTGTGGCAGCAAGGAGAAAGAGACAGTGATGGAATTCTATCAGCGACATCTCCTGGCTGTGAGCTCACCTGATGATGTCTTTGTGTCCATTCCTGGCTGCCAGGTGGAGTGGGGTGGTGTGGGGAGAGTCCAGACTTTCCTGCCCTGCCCCCCCTTCTAACAGCGCTGAAACCATGTTACTGCTTAGCAGCAACTTAGCCACCTGAGCATAAATCAAAGACACCGAGGTGAAGATGAAGTGTGAGCAGTGAAAAAAGAGGAGTGGCAGAAACAGGGCAATAATTACAGCAGTAATGTTTGATTAAAAAAGAAAAGCCATGCTAGGTGCTGTGGTAAAAAGGTATGGATTGAAACAATATATCTGGTGACTTAGGGTATTGGCTGTAGTTAGAGGGGATTATCCACTACTCAGCATCTGTCTAAAGATACCTCAGCTCCTCTCACACACACACACTCACAGTGTGAGTGCTGACAAAAACAGCCCAAAGTTTTCTATTCTTTCCCATCCAAACAGCTAACTCAGACCAGACGAGAGAACATTTAAGGCAGAAGAATCACGGTGTATTTGATTGTGTGTGTGTGTGTGTGTGTGTGTGTGTGTGTGTGTGTGTGTGTGTGTGTGACTGATTACATCTCAAAGCAAGGCTAATCTGCCAATGCAACAGTGCAACAGTAAAACACACTGCCATGTGCAATCCCTTTAACGTTACACAGTGTGTGTATCCACTAAAGCTGCCTTTCCTTTCACACAGACAAACTTCCTGGGTCACTAAATATATTGACAGAGGCCATCCACATTCAAAAAGGGAAAAATGGGTGTTGCAAATAATTTAAATTTTTCTTCGAGATTTTGTCTCTAATTCCCACAAAGAAATATGTATGACTGTGACCGGTTGCTTGCCAAATAGTGAGCCCACATGTATCTCTGCTAAGCCTTAGATTCGCTAACTAGCTTACTCCGTCTTCTTCATCAGCCAGCATCCTTGGTATCTGTTGTTCACTGAGTTGATTCTCCCCCCTTCCATCTTGATGTTTCTTTGCATCTCTTGTGCCCATTTATGAATGAGTTACTAACATTTATAACTGCCAAAAGGGAGCCTTATTGTAAAGTGTGAAACACATTCCCATTTATGAATGAGTTACTACCATTTATAATTGGTAAAAGGGAGCCTTATTGTAAAGTGTGAAACGCATCACTTTGATGAGTCACTAACGTTTATTTATAACTACTGAAAGGGTGCGTTGTTTTTAAGTCTAATACACATGTCCATCTATGAATGAGTTATAACATTCACATTTGCCTAATACACATTTGTCACATGAAATGCAAAGCAAGTTTTTCAGGAGGACGCGCTCGAGTACGGGGACGAGGTCCGGGTGTACGAGGACAAAGATCACGAGGAGGTGGTGTCCGAGGAGGAGGAGGAGGAGGAGCGGGTTTCGGGAGGACAACGGGGAGAACGGAAAGAGCAGAGAGGGCACCGAGAGACGCGGGGCCGCAACCAGGAGCCCGAGGCGCAGAGTTCGGGAGACGGACGAGGGGCTAGCCACCGAGCGGGGCCAGAGGAGGAGGAAGAAGAAGAAGAAGAAGAAGAAGAAGAAGAAGAAGAAGAAGAAGAAGAAGAAGAAGGGCACCGGGGGGAACACGCGCGGGCTCGCGAGACACCTGGTCCAGAGGGTAAGGGTGGAGGAGGAGAACAAGAGGATCGCGGTGATGAAGAAGAGGACGATGATGAAGAATATGACGATGAAGAAGAAGAGGAAGAAGACGAAGAGGATGGATACAAAGACAAAGACTGCGGTCGAGGGGAGGACGATGAGGACGATGAGGACGAAGAAGAAGAAGAAGAAGAAGAAGAAGAAGAAGAAGAAGAAGAAGAAGAAGAAGAAGGAGGCCGAGGAGAAGAACAACGAGACCACCGAGGAGGAGATCGAGAACAAGTACGGGACGAACAGCGAGCCGCAGCAGCAGCAGCAGCAGCCGCAGCAGCAGCAGCAGCAGCAGCAGCCGCCCCCGTTCCAGCGAGAGAGACTTTTCTCTCAAAGAACGGACAGCTGACTTGGTCATCTTTGCCCTACGCAGGGAACGAGGCCGCGGCGGTCTCCGTCTCCTCCTCCTCCTCCGGGGGCCCCACCGCGCACGCCGCGGCCCACGCGCGAGACATCGAGTCCGCGTTCCGCTTGTTCGTCACCCCGGCCATCGAGCGAGTGGTCCTCGACATGACGAACCTGGAGGGCGCGCGGAGATACGGAGACGCGTGGGCCGGGATGGACGAGACGGACCTGCGCGCGTACACGGGGCTGTTGATCTTGGCGGGCGTGTACAAGTCCCGGGGCGAGGCCGCGGCCAGCCTGTGGACGGNTTTGCGTCATGACGTAACCGTTTGCGTGCCTGCTTCATAAAGCCAAACCGCGCGGAAACCCCTCACAGCTGACACTGACAACAACAACAATGGCCGATTCAATCGGCCATTGTTGTTGTTGTCAGTGTCAGCTGTGAGGGGTTTCCGCGCGGTTTGGCTTTATGAAGCAGGCACGCAAACGGTTACGTCATGACGCAAACGATGACGCAATGACGCAATGACGCAGCACCAGTCAGACCCTGGGCAGTGTGAAAAGAGCCGGAGCTGAACCGAAGAACCGGTTCTGAACCTGAAAAGCTCTAGCACGGAGCTTGAACCGGAGTTGAGTTGGTGTGAATGAGGTAACAGTAACAGCAAATCAACTGGAGAGACTTCTTTTTGGTTAAAGAATATTTATTCATATGTAAATAGCCTTTGGCGATTAGATCCCATCATGGTATCCTAATGGAAAAGAGGAGGTGCAGCCCCCCACCAAGGGGTTTAGATGCTGGCGGTGATGTTTATGGGATTAAGAGCATGCTGAAGATCTGGATTTGAGCAGTTAACCTTGTCTAAAACTCTCCAAGGCTGTCTGTGCTGGCCCAGGATCTATCCTCTCTTGTTATAGATATGCTCCTTCACGCTTCAACCCAAACCCCTCACAATCACCATCTCCCTTTCTTAGCGACGCTTTATTTCTCCTCCTACTCCTCCTCCTCCTCCTCCTCCTCCTCCTCCTCCTCTTCTTCAGTCTGCTTCCACCCACGGTATTACGGGGACCTTATCTCATAATTATGCCATAAAGTATAAGTATAAATATATAGTTAGATCTTGTAATCAGTAAATAATATATATTTGTATTTGTCTTTTTCACTATTGTTTATGACACAATATAACAATACAATATATCACGATATTAATATATTATAGGGATATCATTATTGCAATGGACTTTGTTACTACAATAACTATGAGTTAATTGTTTTGTAATTTTGAAATACAGATGTAAAAATTATTATGAGCTGGTAAAATAAAGAAGTCATTATTGTTTTACATGACTCCTTCTCCATGCTGCTGTGTATTTTCATAGTCTCCACTAATGTTCTTGCCTCATTGACAGTGGTGTAGTGGGCGTTGGACGCGGGGGTACACCATACCCCCACTTATTTGAAGCGTGATTTCTTTTTTTAATAGTCTAATAAATCTAAAATCATTGCCAGTGTTACCAGTTGCAAGTGTGTATTGTAATAATGACTAAAACATAATAGGCAGATTTCACAGTAATTATAATAAAAACGTAGCTCAAGCATTTATGCAACTTGATTTGAAGCGTGTGTGTGTGTGAGGGGCAGCAACGTGTGTGTGTGTGTAGGGTGAACAGGTGTCCCGCACTGTTGGACTGCACACATAGCATTTTTATTATTTGTCCCGCGTCCCACAAATTGGAACTATGTCATTTGAGTGACAGTCGCGCCGGATCGGTTCGCAGACAGCCAGCACCGCCCTTTATTAATATATTGTCTAAACGGCATCATGTAAGTTGCGCTGACAGGCGATACAGAGGTGTGTGTGTGTGTGTCCCCCCCCCCCGTTGACAGTTCACGAGCGTCCATAGTGTCTCCCGTCCACCCACCATGTGTATGACGCGGGACGACCATTCCTCTAATAACGGTGAGTCGCGCTACCGCGCGCAAGCGATGCAACGAGCCCGACTCTCAGGAAACACCACACCAAGGTCACGCCTGGTGGTACCGGGTTCTGCGCCCTCTTGTGCGGCTGCGTTGTCAGACCACAGTCGGCAGCTGCTCAAGGAGACCACCCTAGACGGGACGCGACACAGTCCCCGGAAATTGCGCCGGTAATCCCCCAGACGATGTGGATGTAGTGTACTTTGTCACACAAATCACCCCTAAAATAACGTGAAAATGACAGAAACCTGCTCCC
>NW_011367262.1:25101-30382 GCF_000735185.1 Notothenia coriiceps | reverse complement strand
CAAATACCTGTACTTTCTACTTCTTACATGTTGAACACAAATACCTGTACTTTCTACTTCTTACATGTTGAACTCAAATACCTGTACTTTCTACTTCTTACATGTTGAACACAAATACCTGTACTTTCTACTTCTTACATGTTGAACACAAATACCTGTACTTTCTACTTCTTACATGTTGAACTCAAATACCTGTACTTTCTACTTCTCACATTTTCCAAACAGGCTGGTTCCTTTAGTTTGAATGTGTGTTTGGTGGCGTGATCATTATTATTTAGAGTCATTGCGTGCCTATTGATTTGAACACGATCCGTGTATCCATCATTTCCTGGTCTTCTCTAAAGAAGAGGGACCAATGAAAACGTTGTCATGTTGCCGTTGGTCACCATGGAAACATTCATTAGCTAACAATGACATTATTGTTCTATTAATATAAAGGGAGGTCAGGTACTCTTTAAAACAGCTGCTAGTTATGGGTACTTTTTACTGAAGTACATTTCAAAGTTCTTTACTTCTACTTCAGTAAAGGAAGTGTGTACTCTGCATTTGTCCCTGAAAACACAGAGAGGATGGATCTGGCTTGCAGACAAAAGCAGTATCTGTGATTACAAAAGAGAGACTGCACTGCAGAGATTCCCAATGGCTGATGGGAACACGAATGATCTGTTTAACTAACACAGCATGCATCATAAATCCATGTGTTGATCTCTCCTCCTCCGTCATTACACACCATCTGTCAGATCATTTAAATGTGTATCGCGGCGTGAGAAACTTAACGACTATCTCTCAAACATTTCCTCATTACTGCCACGTGCAATTTAGTAAGGACAGATAGCTGAATGCCTGCAGTGAAACACACTCAGCTGCATCAACGTGTGAATATGAAATGAGAAAAACATGCAACACATGTCCTGAAAAACTAAATACCTCCAGAAACTTCCTGTCAGAAAGAGAGAAATGAGAGTAATCTGTCTTTGGATAAAAGACCCTCCATATCCAACACTACTTGTGTGTTAGTATTTTCATAATTCGGGTTATACGCCTGAAAAGTGACAAACGGACGAGAGATATATTGATATTGATTTATAATCGGTGGCATTTCTACAGAGCTCTGAATCTCTGTTTCATAAAGAGAATTATTTAGAAGAAGTTTGAGTAGAGTTAGTTTTTCTTTACAAAGAGAGGCAACAAACAGCAGCCACACGAGAGCTTTGTGTTTCCTTACTTTGGGGAACCTAGCTGAATACTGTGCATTCTTTACTAAAAGCACATCAGGGTTTAGTACGGATGCACATTGATCTTGCATGTTCTCATTTCGCTGCAGCAATGATGCAACACATGTCCTGAAAAACTAAATACCTCCAGAAACTTCCTGTCAGTAAGAGAGAAATTAGAGTAATCTGTCTTTGGATAAAAGACCCTCGCATCCTTCCTCTTCCTCTGGCTCTACGTATTCCCCTCTCAGTGTCCCCTCTTCCTTCTCACAGTCCTGGAGGAGACGTCTCTGAACATCATGTTTCCTCCTCCTTACTCAGCATATGACTTTAGACATGCATCTCAAAGCTTGTGACGAAGACCTGGAGACGAGTAGTTTTGAAAATGCAGAATATAGGAACGTTTTCTGACCCTCATTACATCATTGCTGCAGCGAAATGAGAACATGCCAGATCAATGTGCATCCGTACTAAAGTATTAAACTAGGTTCCCCAAAGTAAGGGAACACAAAGCTCTCGTGTGGCTGCTGTTTGTTGCCTCTCTTTGTAAAGAAAAACTCTACTCAAACTTCTTTTAAATAATTCTCTTTATGAAACAGAGATTCAGAGCTCTGTAGAAATGCCACCGATTATAAATCAATATCAATATCTCTCTCGTCCGTTTGTCACTTTTCAGGCGTATACCCCGAAATAGAAAAATCCAAAGTACTTGTGTTGTGAATATGGAAATATCTGGAAAAATGATTCCTAGATTTAACAAATATTTGTTTTAGTTAAACATATTCTGCTAATATTGGAAAAACTCCAAGCTGATTTAAATGTCTTGTTTTTTTCACTTCAAAACCAATCATTATTTACTGTAATATGATATAAGAGAGAGAGTCTGGAAGCAGCTCTTCAAGAAATGTTTCTAAGGAGAATTACTCACACAATTATATGTTTATCAAAAAAAGATATCTAGTCGTGTAGAGGCTGAGTGAATGCACTGGTTTAAAGATTTAACATTTATATTCAATGTAATAGTTAATAATCCATTCCTTACAGAACTAATGTTCCTATAATATCCTGCTTTCTTTTTGTAATGCTATTTTATTTCTATTTTGAGACGTTTACAGTCTTTTTATTCTGCTGAAACGCAAACATGTCCTAAATTGGGGACGATGAAGTGCTTCTTATCTAATTATCTCATCGACTACAAACAGCAGGAGGCGGTGTCTTTACTTTGGACTGAAGTGATCTGCAGTTTCCCGCTCACAAGGCAGTCTGTATTGAATCCAGTTGGGTTTGGGGGGTTTGGAGCATGCTGCTATTACACATCTCTCCCCAGTAACTCCAATTCCCTCCTGTCAGCTGCTTCGGCTGTGTGTGACTTCAGAATCAATTCTAATCTGTGCTCAGGTGAAGACTGACAGTTCCCCCGCTGCTTACACCACATGTGAGCTTAGAAAGGTCCTGTCCTGAAGAAAGGTGCTGCAGAACGTGCACGCACACATGTGTTGCTGTGGTATCTAAATTAGAATAGTGACTTTTTGAATACAGTTAAAACGGCAGTCTGCAAACAAAGAAAAGACGATGCAGCACAGGAGCCGAGGAGTCCCAGAAGGTCCTGCAGGTCGAATCCTAAAGAGAAAGAGAGCCTGATGCTCACAGAACATTTAATATCCACTAACACACTTTGGGAAATCCCACTCTCTAAATCGATGCTTAACATTCCTCTCACTCATCGAGCAAAACACTACGACTGAATTAAACCCCTCTGTGGAAACGAGCCCAGGGTGCATTCGTGTTTGTTGTGCAGGATCTGATTTCAAGCTTTCAGAAGAAGAAGAAGATAACGTTTTAAGCTCTGTTTAATTACCCACATCTGCAGCAGATGTTTAGAGGAAGGTGTCGAGAGAGGACGCTCTCCAAAGAGTGGGATTATTATCTACGAAGGTTTCAGTAAACATGTTTTAATCCTGGTATTAAAGCATCTGTAGTTCATTGGAACCAAGCTGCAACACGACTCAGATTCATAGACTTCAATCTGCAATGTGTCACACAGATGCAAATATACATCCTATTTTGCATTTTTGCTTATTTTTTATATATTTTTCTGTCTTTCAGTTGAAGTTCTTTAGGATAAAATCAGATTTTCATGTCATAATTTGAAGGGCAAACATAATTGTGAGTAGATTTATATTGAATCTAAAGAAGAAACTAACTAACTAACCTCTAATATAGCAATGAACCATCGACTAAGTTGTGTATTTCTGAGTCCTTTTGAGAGTTCCTGCTTCGATGTAAGACCTGCAGAGTTCTCAGTGATTGCATGTCGTCAGTAGGGTTGCAAAATTCCGGGAATTTTCAAAGATGGAAACTTTCCACAGGAATAAACTGGGAATTTTCTAAATTGAAGGTTGGCTCTTCATAGGGAACTTAAATATAGTTGGGGAAAGTAAAAAAAAAAAAAAAGAAATCTGTTGAAATGTCATGTTTTTTGTTTAATTTTGCATCGAATATCTCCAAAATTCCCCAGCTTAACTTCCCATGGAAGCTTTCCGGAAATTTACCGGAAACTTTCCGCCCCTTTGCAACCCTAGTCATCAGTAACGCTCGTTAGTGTCTGATTGGACGGTTACCTCAGTCTCTTGTAGTACTGCTTGACCTTCTCCAGAGACGAGGAGTTGATCTGCGCCTGATACTCCTCCACAGACACGTTGTCTCTGTAGTAATAACCCTCCATGCTCTCCAGAGCTGAAACACAAGATCAATAAAATACAATCACTGCTTTTTAATCATATATAATCCTCTCTTGGATAACTTCAACTCCCACTGTATTTGATTTGATTTGAGTGTGTAAAACAATAATACAAGGAAATAATAAGAATACTGAAATGAAACAAGAGAATTATGATTTTGTACAACAAACTTAAGCAGGATCAGATTGATAAACAAAGTATGACTGACTCTAAATGATATATAAACAAATGATCTAATTACACATCTGAGAAGGGGTGGGAAGAAGTTACACTTATTTAATCCCGCCCCTTCTCCCAAAAACTACATTACTAACATATATATTGTTTTTAAATGTATGGCTACATACAATTAACATTTACAATTATAAATAGATGATATCATTATTACTTCAATATATATATATATATATATATATATACTGTACATTTAACATTTATATTCAATCTAATATTTAATAATCCATTCCGTGCTAAATTAATGTATATATAATATCCTGCTTTATATTGTGTTACTGATATCACATTTTTTTTTTTAAGCTGCTGCAAACGCAAACATTTCCTACATTGGGATCAATAAAGTAGTTCTTATCTAATAATCTTAAAGGTCACCTATCGTGCTATTTCTAGGCAATAGGTCTCAGATATATACAAATATATAACAACATGTCTATGAAGTGTTTTGCTCCAAATACCAAACAGATCACCCATTCTAGCCATGCCTCATATCCCTCTATTTCACTTCCTGTTTCTAAAGTGATGATTTGGGGTATAAAGCTTTAAAAAGGAGGGGTCTGAGCTCATGCGGGACCCGGCAGCTACTGTCTAAACTAAATGCTGCCGTGATGAAACGCCATATCATGGATTATCAAGGATTATCTCTGAAACAGTATGGAGCTCAAAGGCTTTCTCTCTTGCCGGTTATACCACAAGGTGAGTTCCTCTTTACTTCCTGCTTCTTCACACACATGCTCTCCAGTACAGGTTAGCTCTGAGTGTTAGCGATGCTAATGTAAACACCGACCATATTACGTCCAAAACAGTCGGGCATTGTTTCTGATAGCAACGTTTCTGATAGGGCCGTGGGTCCACATTTCAGATATTACGTCATATCGGACGCAAATCTGGATCAGCTCCGTTGTTCACCGTTTTTAGAGATTTGGGTACGGAGGAAAAGAGAGAGGGTTTTTCTGACGCTGCGTGAGTTCCCCGACACACCGGGGACACATAGTTATGTATCAAAGACATCAAAAAGTGCATTTTGCATGATAGGTCCCCTTTAAGTTTCCTTGAGCAACATTTAGTGTTAAGTAGTATCACAGGCAGCTG
>NW_011367262.1:11911-25061 GCF_000735185.1 Notothenia coriiceps | reverse complement strand
TTGGCCAGTGTTAGGTAAGTGCTGGTTTTGTACCCTACATCTATGTTAAGCTGTTCAATGTTCTACTGACACTATTTTATGTAGTTATAATATAATAATAAGATAATAAATTGAGAGAGCTGAAACAGGCTATACAAGCTTATCTGTTTGAATGTCCTTAAATGACAGTATTCCAAACAGCAGAACTTCTGTGTATGTGATGTGACTGATAACCTGACATGGTTTAGCCTTTTCCCACACCTACTACTTGCCTGATCAGCCTGCTCTCAGCTTTCTCCTTTTTCTGTGTTGTATTGAAGCAGTGTCCTACATGAAAAATGACTGACATTTTGTTTTAATGTGTAGATTGTCTTTGAGAAATGCTCACCTGTGTTCCTGTGTAGCTGGAACAGCACTCTGCAACCACAATGTTGCACTGCTGTTCCAGACCGCACACTACTCTACACTCAACCTGGCTGCTGTACCCCCTGTCCTCAGCTGAGGCAGAGCAGCGATGGCACAAGCCAAGAACCATGGTAAGTACAGTATGTGTTCACAACCAATCCACGGTTTAATGAGTATTTCCTTTGTGCCAAGAGCCGATTATGTATGTTGCATCAACAACCTTTTCAATTAATTTGACAATTCTTTTGTGTAATTAATAGGGTGTGAAACCAGACAGAGTGAGTGACATTTCCACTAAGCCAAAGCAGTTTACAGTTGCTGACGGTGTAAGGTAATATCTATTGTCCTAAGTAATTGTATGTAGCCTATACTATATAATAGGGATGCACCGAATATTCGGCCGCCGAAAGGGTTCTAGCACCGAAAAAATATCACCGAATGTCAGAGAACAGGGTTACGTTGGTAAGCTAACGTGTTGTTGTGATGACGTAATCAAAACGCAGCGACAATCACGGCGCGCGACCATGCTCGCGGCTGGCTCACAGCCAACATGTCTGCCGCTTGGAGATATTTAAAAATATCAGCGATGCGAGGTCACAGTGGAGATGTCATACCTCTCCATAGGTTGAGGTGAGGACGTGTGTGGGGGGGAGCATGGCAGGGGGAAGGCTCACTTAATGTGATTATAAAAGTTCCTTTTGATGAATATTAAAACTCATTAAATCACTATTTGGAAATGTAGACTAAACTTCCTGTTGGGTCAGGTTGAGGCTGCTAGCTGGAAATGTTTTCTATCATCAGACCTGTAATGGTCCGCAGCAGCTGACCTTTACTGCTGCTCAGACACACAGACACTGGCTCGACATTTGAACATCGTCATGCTTCTTTCTTGCTTATTCTGATTCTTCTGGTGCAGTAAACACAGACCTATGACTCATACAAGTTGTGCTATATGGAGGATTTTTTTGTTTCTGTTGAGCAAACTGTGACAGAAGAAGCAGCTACTCTCTGCACTGCCTGCAAAATACATTTCATCATCCTGCACATTAAGAAAGTGTGTATGAGGAAACCAAGCAATACATTTAAAGAACACAAAAGAGGAAACTCTTTGCCTGTGGTGTCTGCTAAATAAATCAACTTCATCTGAAGCGAGCTGTGGGCCAGACTGCATTACTCAAACCCTTAATGTTGACTTTAACCCGAGGCGACCTCAGTAAAGGTATCTACTCCTTCCTTCCACAGTGTTTACACCCTGACCTAGAAGAGGAACTGAGCACGCAGCAATGCAGAGTGGAAGCCAAAAAACTAGCAGCACTTGGGCTGGTATCAGATGATGCTGTCTCTACTCTTTGACTTTAGGATCTGTTATTATAAAACTATTTATCGTTCTAAAAATGCAGGAACGTTTTGCAGTGCACCAAGGAATTCATCTCATAACACGAATATGAAACAAATAAATGAGTATGTATTTTTAGAATTGAGCCTAAACAAAGCTGAGGATGAAAGGCAAGACTTTGGTGTGGAAGTGATTTCTGCTGAGAGCCTCTGCATGGTGAGCATCAGAGGAAGGCTGGACGTGATTCCCACTTTGGACCTAAGTTGATAAGATCCTCTTGGGCTAGTAGATGAACGAGCTCTCTCCACTTGATTTAAAGTGTCTGAAAAAGCCTCTGGATGTGAAGTGACATTCATGACTCCAGCCGAGGAGCAAGAGGCCTACCTCCCCACTCTGTGCATAATGCCAATTTAGGTGCACATGAATATGCATTTTTCTCTGAAAGCGAGTAGGCTTCATTTCCACAGCACCTTAGAGCCATTGGAGGCATGGAGCGGAGCTCACCATTTAACTGCACACATTAACCACGCTTTGCTAAGACTGTCACTGCCTTTCATGTCCGGAGAAAAGGGGGGCTTGGCTTTGTTGTGTTCTCTTTGCAGCTTTTGTGTGCAAACAGGCTGAAAGGTCTAAGCCTACTACCGGATAGAATGACAAATGGATGGCAACCTTTACTGAGTATAAATGCATGCAAGGTCGTAGTGAAGGCAGCCCGTGAGGACCAGACAGTGCACTGAAAATACAATGTCTTGGTGGAGAATAGATGTTTTTCTTAAACCAATTTTTTAATAACACTTTTTTGTTGTTTTGATCTGTAGGATGGAAGTAAGAAACAGGGAGAATGGTTGTTATTACGCAAAGGCAGAGTGCAGAGAAGCTTGTGCCTCTAATATATTTTTAACAAACAAAAGCTTAAGTTATTTAATATGTTCTCGGATGAAATTAAATCCTGTTGTGAGTTATTCGGAAAATCCTACGGAGTGACATTTCTCAACCCATGAAGGAAAACAATTATAATTGTTGTTCTAATTCAAATTAGACAGATTTTTGGAGGCATATGATTTTTACTGGACCGGGAGGATTCACACAGTAATAGTTGATCCTCTCCTTGAGTGTCTTTGCGTCTTTGGATCAGTTTTCACCTATAATACACATTTATGCTCCATACCTGTTCTCTGAATCGCGGGTTGAATCATGCCTTGTGCCTTGCATCTAATTCACCCTGAGTGATGGAGAGGACGTCCCTCAGCCTGTCAGACGGCAGGGCTGCACCACCACGCTGCCAGCCTGTAATTATCTCCACTCGCACACCCCTTTGTTCCTCTCACTCTCTCCCTTCCCCTCAAATCGGATGATTACTGGATGTTATCATTGGAGAAACACTGATGAAAGGGGTGAGCACGGTGGGTGCTTTTTGGAGGAGTGCCACATTCTGCATGGAAAACATCAATGTACCCCAAATGCTTTACATAGACACACTGAGGTTGATGTGGGCTAAAGGTTGCAGCACTGATTCAGCCACAGAGACTGGAGGGTGAGAGAGGACTTACCATGGTTGGACTTGGAGCTGTGGACAGGGGTGTAGTGGTTCTTGGATGAAGTTCTGACTGGCGTGTTGTCTTTGGGTGAGCCGTTCATTGCTGCAAAGTTCTCACAGTCATACTGCGATATGGGGATGGGCCCCTGCTGCCGCAGGATGTCTGCAAGGGCCCTGGAAAACGAATAGACAAGAATGACTGTTACCACTGCACCATGTTTGTCTGTCAGTGCAGCTGAACTTGTTAAAGATTAAGTGATAGCGTGTCTGTTCTTAGCGTGTCTGTTCTTTCATGCAGAAGGCTGCTAATTGTTCAGACAGTTTGGTGCTATCACGGTTCAGCAGGGCTGCTGTGTTTTGTTCATTTTTTATTCTGGGAATATGACAAATGTTCATTTGCAAGAGAGACAACATTTGGTGCATGAGTATCTTGTCTAATTGGGTTGAATTTGAATGTTTTTCAGACCGCACACCAGGTGCATATGGAAGGAAGGAGCCCTCGAGGGAGGAGAGTGGGAGAGAGGGAGAGAGGGAGAAGTAATCATGATGAAAGAAAGTTCACAAAGTGTTTGTTTGCTTTTTTCTGCCATTGCTTTGGGGAATTATATCAAATTAGTTTTTCAGTGCTGCAGCAGTTCAAAGATTTTTGTATGACAAATGTGTCACCTAACATAACCTTTGCTTTGACATTCATATTTTAATGTTACTGCGACACACCCCCATCATTCCTGTTTCTTCTTGAGTGTGCAGTGATGCGTGCATGATGTCGCACAAACTTGATACAGACCATACAGTTAACACTATCCATTATTCACAGTCTTTAGATTGCTCATGTGTTGAATTATACATCCAATAAAAAAAGCTATTCCATCTTGAGGAAATAATGTGTGTCAGCATTGTTCCCTGATGGAGCTGCAGTACAACATGTGCTCCAGCGCCATGCTGAAGCCCCCGGAGGAGAGCCAGCTTTGGAAACAATATCCCATCTCTGCTCACCATTCTGCAGATCCCCACTTGAACACAGGGCTTGGTTATATGGACCAAGTATATGGGCTAATGTGATTCAAGTATCCAAGATGTTATTATTTTTGTCCTAGTGTCAGTCTGAATAATAATGATTGAAATAGGGAACAAAGACATTGACTTACACTTTAACTACAACTAGGTTGTATTATGGTACATTGGAAACTACTGCTCTCAAAATGACTCCATGCTTGTTTTCGTACACAAGACCTTTGTCTGCAAGGAGCTCTAGATGTCTGTCTCTATTTGTTTGTGAACCTTATTAAGGAGAGAACATTTCTGAGAACAGATGGAGTAGATTGTGTGTGCTTCAAACACAAGTCATTCTCACGTAATAGGCTATGTCATTTTAAACTGTGCATCCGACTCACCTGTGAATATTCATCTCCTGAGGGGGCTCTGTGGCTTTGTCGTACGCCACTTTGACTGACAACCCCAGCACTATGATGAAGGCTATGACCCCACAGGTGATGTACACCGCCGTGTTGGTCTGATCCATGCTCGGATCGTACGTTTCTCCGGTCGGTATGGGGGACGGGACCACCGTCTGCACCCACTTCGGGGTTTGGTAGTTCTTGCAGGCTTTCTGGTCCAGCCGGTCCTTCTTGTACTCGCAGCAGAAGCGCAGGTAGCACGTCCCGCAGCAGTACCGGTGGTTCGTGTTGTTGCACTCGAACATTTTGTCATACTGGCCGCTCACGTCATAGTAGCCCAGGCATGTGTCGTGGTTGCTAGTGGGCGCCGGCGGCAGGGTGTTCAGCGGGACAGCCGAGGGCACCGCGGTGGTTTTGGGAGGCTTTCGGGGGGGCGCCTGCTTGGTTTTCTTCCCACCTGTAGCTGTGCCCAGCGCGCACAGAGGGTCCAGGTATATGAGCAGCAACAAAATATGCCTTATCCCCATGGTAGTATGAAGAACTCAAGTATTAGGCTGTGTTTTAGAAACGAGTCTTCAACTCTGGTTAAACATGCACGGGTTTAGTCTTGTTTCACCACCGAGTCTGCAGCTGATGGCTCAGTGTCCGGGGCCGCCGTCATGCTGAAAACAACTCTGCGTAGTCTGCTGTCAAGGGCATTCCTCCACTGTTAGTGTGCCACGGACAAGCTAAAGCTCATTGCAACCTAGCGGGGGGCCGTGCCAGGGTAGCCCCATGTCCTGTGCTCCTAAACGGCTCTGAGCTCTCCTCGGCAGAGTGTGGGAGCGGCGGTGTGTCGCTGTCCGAGGTGCTGATATTTGAAGACAGTCACTTCTGCTCGAGTCAAAGTAAGGCTGGAGAAACAAATAATGCAAACGGGCTCATTAGATATATTCTCACGTCAGATGCACGTCATTATTAACAAGTAGGCTTTAAACGTCTACATAACTTGACAGATTGGAGTCCTGAAAATGATCCTGTTTGAAGTCGTTCGTGCAGTTTGCATGACGCACTCCACTTGATAACACCCACACACACAACAGATTCTTAATGAATGTTCTCTCTGTGCTCAGTGTTACACCACCGTCTCTGCATTCAAATCAACGTGGATACGGGACAATTACTCTGCATTATTCTATTCATACAATTCTAAAATACTGTCATAAATTGTGAAATTTTTCTGTAATTTTTTAAATAGTGGGAGTGAGAAAAGCCAGCTTACCTCAGTTCGGAGACCCGCTAGGGAGGAGCTCCGTCTGTGTCTCCGACAGTGAGGAGAATATCGGAGCAGTGAACCTCTCTCACTCCCCCCCTCTCTCTCCCTCTCTCTCCTTTGCTCCGTGCGTCTCGTTTTTCTCCCTCCCTCCGCTTCTTACATCATTCTAGTCAAGTATTGGCAGCCCCCCACCCCCATCCCCACAGTTGCCTAACCTTTGAACAGCTGTTACTGAGGCAGCTCTATGCCTATGTACAACATCACTTTCAGGATGACATAATTCATCTGCTCTCTCAGCTCACACTTCATGTACAGTTGAAGTTCAGATCATATCTGTCACCAAGTCATGGGGGTGGGTGGGGGGGCTTCCGGAGAACGGATAGTGCTAAACTACCAGTTCCACTGCACTGACGTGAAGCGCAGCTGTTTAGCATACTCCTACATACCACTTAGTCCTGGTTACAAATGCCTGCTGTTATTCTTCTTCTGTTATATCTATGGTCACCATTTACACATGTTTATGTGCAGGGCTCATTCATCCAAATGATTATAAATGCATCTATAGGGAGCAGGGAGGAGCAAGCAGCAGCTATAGGAACTATTGGAATGAAACACTGCTCTCTGTGGAACTCTGTTGCAGAAAACTGAGCCACAGAGCGGTGCACCATATTTGCACTCAAGCTTTTCTCATCCCAAGCTTTCGGGGTTGTCTTGGTTGCTACAGAGAGGTGTGCAACATGGGATTGGGCACACATTGATTCTGGCAGACAGCAGGCGGTATTGATGTGTCAAAAGAAAACTCAAGACAAAAGAGAGTTTCATGAGACCTACAATTTCAGACAGGTGTGTGGCAGTCAAGGTTGCAATACTGCAAGAGAGTGTGTTGCTGCACATGTTGGAGGATTGGGGGGACAATGAAACCTCTCTGATGGCCGTGGAAGTTCGATTCACAAATGGATTCAAATGATGGAGCCTGAACACTCTCCTTTTTTCTGGGGAAATAATAAACATACCCAAATAATACTTGACCAATGAATCTTCAGAAGTATCCCATAACACCACATGTGAGGCTTTAAAAGCCTACTTGTGTGGAAAGATTATTGGCTATGTTTTGAATAATAAAAAGGTTAAAAAAAGACACTCAATACAGTTTGACTTCTTCCCTAGATTTATACCAAAAGACATTTCACCAGAAGACAGTGAGACTTGGTAGCTACCTCAAAACTATTGCTAGTAAATTATCAGTATGCATTTATAAAAGGTGAGCTCCACGACCTCCTGATGGTGTAGATAGAAGATCTCAGAAATTAAGAAATTCTCAAAGGAGCTATCTCCATTGTTCATGTTCACCAAATCACTTCTAACTTGGCGTCCCTGTGGAGCCCTACATAGACCTTGGTTTTTCTCCTGCATACAAAAGGCATGGAGCCCCTGCTGTGTGAATCTTACATAAAGTCCTTTCTAAATGCCTTTACTGTAAACGCAGCTCCCATCATGCAGCATTCACTGTTCAGCTTCAGATCAGCGCCCCTCATCTGAGATTAGTGACCATTTTCACTAATAACAATATAGCATTGCAACTACCTTGTGCAAGATTAGTTGCCGTGCTAATTTAAAGAGAAAGGATGGCTATATTCTTGTTTTAACTTATTGTAAATTGTCAATGCATTCAATGAAAAGAATAATACAAATTAGGAATGTATCTTTAATTGTGTGTATGCCTCTTTTTCTCCTGTCCTCAGCATTCATTATTTTGACTCAATTCCACACACTCACATGCTCACTAGATCACCATATTTCAATTATTCAAGTTCAAGTTGATTTGGGAAATGACAGCATTTTAAAACCAAACCAAATATGTTAGCCCTCTTTTAATAGAATGCAATACATTTCCTTCATCTCTAAATATTTGAGCTAAAATACAATACAAAAACTGTTCATTCTGAGCTGGTGTTCATCAAAAAGAAAAAGTGTTTACTACAGGATGTAGAAAAGTTGCTGCAGATGGAGGTCACACAGCTATCACATGACATTGTTTATTAAACAGACAAATCTGAAACCCAAGTAGGACTTTTCCTGACTGTGGCACTTTTCCTGCTGTCATCCTCCCTACTGCCCCTCCGGAGGAAATACTGAAGGAAGGTGGAATGCCAGCTTTCTTTAGAGAAAGGATTTCAAAAGCTGCCTGACAGGAACAGTAGGGGCAAAAATGCTTAGCATAAGCATCTTTTTTTTATATCACCAGTGGTGTGACTGGCAGCAGGTTAGGGTACTAAAGATCCTAAATCGTAATTTAAAGACTAAGCCTTATCTATTAAACGTACAGTAAATCCTGAACGGCTTACACCCCTTCAGTACATCAGGCTGAAGGTGATCGGCAGACATATATTTCTCCTTCAGGAGAATACATCGAAAGATATTTTGATCAAAATTGCCGTTTATGAAATTACTATATATCAAATAAATCCATTCAATAAAGGTTGTGTAGACTGAGTTACATGAACAGTAGGAAAGGAGAGTGTGACCATATTTGTGTCTGAATCTCAAACCATCAATGTCTGATTGGCAGGCTGAGGAGCAGTTGCTTGGTAACCACGTTTACTATGCCATCTATACTTGTTGTGATGAAAAATGTAAACTCCTCACTACTGAACTATTCTCTAGGACTTCAACATGAGATATAGATGTGCTCCGAGACATATGGATCAGGGCTGGTAGCCCAGCCTCACATAAAGGCACACGTGGGCAAAATGTAGAAACTAAAGTAGGAATACGGACCTCTCTGTCCATGCTTAGTGTTACTGTGCCTCCAAACGTACATGGCCTTCAGCTGCTCTATGAGCGGCTAAAATACATGTTTTAGCCGGAGTGTTCTACATCTGTGAGCTGCAGTTTGTGACCGACTGGGATGATGTTCCATTAATGTTTCAGATCCATTTCTGTTCCTGCAATAAACATGACAGAGCTCCTCCTGCATGAGGCTCCGTGTGCGGCGTTTACTACCCCCTGTTTTTTTCTTGGGGGTGTAACATCACTGCTGGTATAAATGTATGGGTTAATACATATGTACGCTTTTGTAGTCCACCCTTTTATGTAGTTGTTAGCAAATAAAAGGACAGTAACTAAATCTGGTATGAGTGAATGGAGGGACTTGATTTAAATCATATTTAATTGATTTGAAATGATTTTGTGTTACCCCCATCCTGTATTGTTCCCTTCTGTCCTTCAGTGAGGCACTACTAAGGTTTGTTTTCCATTAATTAAAGAGCAAGCGACTCAAAGCGTTGCAGAAATATGTTTAAAAGCCTCTGCATTTCTGTTTGTGTAGTCATAACTGAGAGTAAAGAACTTCACAGTCACCAGCTGAGCAGAAAAAACGCTTTTTAACAGATATTTTGAGTGCCTTGGCTCTTTTTTTTCCTTCTATAATTTTAAGCCTGCAATTATGACTAGCCATGCAGAATAAAGGCTTCAGACACATTTTCTAAGTGCCTTGGATTTTTCTTTTTCACATGACCACCAAAAGACCCCTTTTCATCCAAAAAGGCTTTGAATGTCACAATCATTGGGCGAGGAAACCCTGACAGCTTCTTATTTGTTTTTGAAACGACCCAGGATCCGTGCACACTGGCTGTCCTGAGACGATACACAGAGTCTAAATGTGGTGGAGACACAAAAGCAAGCTGAGGAAATACCGTTTATTCAGCGGACGAGACCTTGCTGTTACGTCACTGACAAAGCACTGAGACACCATTGTTCTTCACTCCTCTTTCTCTCTCCAGGGGCCAATCCTTTATACATGCCATGTTCTACTGCCATTATCATGACCCATTTTCTTTTGAAAACTGTTTTTCTAAATTGCGAAAAGAGCCGAGGCTGGTACAAGAGCTTTTAAAAGAACCTGACCCCTTGAGTTTAACTATGCGTGCTGCTGAGTCCTTACTGCTGAAAGTGCTTTGTCAAGTATTTCTGATATTGCTCTGTTCTCTGCCCACAGTGCTTTGAGCTTTAGGCTTCTGGCTGGTGAAGTGTCCAGCTGGGCAGGAATTACAGCAAAGCAAATAATAACTGCGTATCCCAATGTAAGTCATTTATCCCTGCTTTAGTCTCGTATGCTGTCCACAAAAGTGAATGATACACAATGATCCTCTCTGTATGGTTTGCTAATGTCAAATGAAACCAATTGTGTGAATTGTCACTCATTTGGAAATACCAAAACATTTAAGCCCTGTCGATATTTCTCTCAGCCGTTTGCCAGCTGCCTGCTCCGAATGAGCAGCATGGAAGGTCTGGAGTAATGACACTTGCCAGCTTGCTGTCATCACTTCCCATAACTGTCTTGTTAGGCTACAATTCTGTCCCTGGCACCAGCACTGGCACACTCTAATGTCTCTCTAATTCACAGCCAGACTTACAACTGAATGAGCCTGTTTGATGTTCAGTGTTGGCTTTTGATCAGGGCCATATATTCACAGAGCTCAGTGGTCAAGGTTATAAATGATTATTACTCTAAAGCCGCTTTGTAAAATATAATGAATGGGAGTTGGGTAGTGTGTGTGCCTAGGGATGGTGTCCTCTTAATGAAAGCTTTCCTTAAAGCTCGATCACTTACATATTGAGCCAGAATTGGGTCAATATTCGAGCGCGCAAAACTAGCTACTAACGATCGAAACATTTGCTTTTACACGTGCATAAAATGACCTTGGCGCGTAGATTAAACCCCCGCGAGCGGGACAGCCCTCTTGCTCGCTAGCGGGAGTGCCTCACTCAATCGCGGAGTACTGTCTGCGCGCGCGTGAAAGGTTTCTGACACTTTGGGGCGGAGCCAATGGACTTTGATTGACAGCTGCCAGGAAGCTCGGAGTTGCCAGGTTGGATCATTGCCATTGTCTCAACTACCAAGAGGAGCGACAGCAGCAAGATTAGTTGGACGGGATTTAAAGGACCCATGTCATGCTTTTCTGGTTCTTACCCGTCCCCTTGTGTGTTATGTAGCTTTTTATTCATGTAAACGGTCTGCAGAGTCACAAACCCTCAAAGTACACCCTGTAGTGAGTAAAACTCTAACACTGGGGGGCAGGAGCTCCAACAAGGCGTGTAGGACAGAGAGTGAATACACATACTATACAGAGATGCTGGATAAGAGAAACCAATGTGAGTTTGGAACATTGAACAATGTGAATCTATTTTAGTAGACCTCAACAATGGAATTATGATCAGTAGAAATGGCCATGACATGGGACCTTTAATGGTAAGGTTGTCCATAAGTAAACATTATATTCTTACAGTGTAGCTACAGCTAATAAATATCAATTAATTTTGATATAAAACAATATATTGCCTACAGCACTTGGATCGTAGGGTCACAGTGTGGAGAAGACGCAGAGAACGCTTTGCTGATTGCTGCACCGATAGAGTAGGAGTGGAGAGGATGTCCTGCCTGCAGTCCTGACCTCAACCTCATTGAACCCCATTTTGGGATCAACTTGGCCCTGCTGTCCGTGCCAGAGTGACCAACACAACCACGCTGGCTGACTTGGGACAAATGCTGGTTGAAGAATGGGATGCCATACCACAGCAGAGTGTGAGCAGGCTGGTGACAGCATGAGGAGGAGAGGCTGTTGTGGCTGTGTTTGGTTCTTCCACACGCTACTGAGGCTGCTTATTAAATGAATCAATTGTTAATAAATCAATTGTTGCCAATATGTCTTTATTTATCAGACTTCCATCATCCAATCCACCATCCAAACGAGTTGGGTCAACACGCAAAAAAAGGCTGTTAAGCATTGGCAGAGGGAATATGTCACATACTCAGCTCTGCGTGCTCATCCCACAAATGCTTGGTTCGCCTTTCAAAACGTCGGCACCACTTGAAAAGTAAGAAAACAGCATTTCAACGGTATAAGATGTATGGGCCAAAAAGCATTTTTTACAAAGTAGAGAATCATCTACGAAACAAAAATTGCTCTTGAGTTTTTGGTTAAGTTTATATTAATTAAATATATAAATATAGTTGTTTTATATACAATAATTGATATCAAATGTAATGTATTATATATATTAGCTGTACACTTTTTCAAATATAATATCTTTTATGGACAACTTTACTATTAAAATCACCGTCCAACTAATCTTGCTGCTGTCGCCTTCTTCTTGGTAGGCTGGGGAGTTGAGACGATGGCAATGATCCAACCTGGCAACTCCGGGTTCCTGGCAGCTGTCAGGCTTGCGCCGTGCTACAGCGAATCGCGGCACTCTGTAGTCCAGGGGCGGACTGTGGGGGGGGGAAAAAGTGGGCCGGGATTATTGACAGACAGGGCCCACTTAATGTATCGACCGGCCGGCGACGAAGAGTTATGGTTATTTCTTAACAAAAAATCCCTAGGCAGTTTAATGTTATTTTTGGACCATTATTCACTATAGTAAATCACATTACCGAGCCCGTTTGATTGGCCCCCCCTAGAGCAAAATAGTTACTAGCATTATATTTAGTATTAATTTAAAATCATTGATTGCAATAACATTTTACCAATTGCTGACTTGACACCATTGTGGAATAAAAACATGCCGTGAAGCCATCCTCAGGAGGTCGTATTCCTCCTTAGTTTCTAACATTTTGAACGTGTGCTTTATGCTGAAGTGGTACCAGATCATATGCTCGGCAAGGACATCTATATCTCATGTTGAAGTCCTAGAGATGTAGTTCGTAGTGAGGAGGTTTAGGAGTTTACATTTTCATCCACCAACAAGGTGTAGATGGGCATAGTAAACGTGTTACCAAGCCCAACTGGCCTCCCTCCCAGCTGGCAATCAGACATTGATGGTTTGAGATTCAGACACAAATATGGTCACCCCTCTCCATTTGTGGTGGTGTATCAGTAGCAATTTGTACTCCCCAGGGAGTCCTTACCACAACCTTTATTGAATGTGATATTTGACGGTGTATGATGTGTACGATATTTGTTGGTGGTGGACTAAACACCGCTGTCCCTACAATTTTGGATCGAGGAGATATCCTTGGCTCCGGAGCAGGCTTTCTCTCCTGAAGAAGGGAAGATTGTATACTTCTAAATGTAATGTTGAGATGGCACTCTTACCAGATGCCACTTCGAATCTGGCTGAAGGTGCCGCTTTGAGAGCAAAAGAGTTATGGACGTTCTAGAATCTGAATTGTTGCCTGAGCGTTCTTAAATAGATAGGCTTGAGTCTTAAAATTACAAATTTAGAGTAGTGTGGTTGAT
>NW_011367262.1:0-11851 GCF_000735185.1 Notothenia coriiceps | reverse complement strand
TGTGGGTGTGTGTGTGTGTGTGTGTGTGTGTGTGTGTGCGTTCCACTACTTGGCGTGTGTTACATTTAGTCAGAGATGTGATATAATAGAAGCAGTTTTTCTGAAATTTTTTTTTTTCTTTAAACAAAGTAATGTCGGCTTTCTCAGGACTGTGTGTTTTATGAGTCTGTTAGTTTCCTAGCTTATACATATACTGCCAGTCTATGTGGCCACAAGCCACACTTCACTTTTATCTTAAAGGTCACCTATTATGCAAAATCCACTTTTTCATGTCTTTTATACATCAACGTGTCCCCTATGTAAAAAGAGATTCTGAAAGTTTCAGGAAAAAAGATTCTCTCTCTTTTTGTCCTGATCCATTTATATAAAAACCTGTCTGAAAATGAGCTCATCAGATTTTGGCCACTTTATGATGTCATAACGATTTTTTGGTTTGTGTAACCATTAGCCAATCACCAACCAAGGTAACACCCCCCCACCTTAT
Organism: Notothenia coriiceps; assembly: GCF_000735185.1. Lineage (NCBI taxonomy): Eukaryota > Metazoa > Chordata > Actinopteri > Perciformes > Nototheniidae > Notothenia > Notothenia coriiceps. The sequence goes on along the minus strand of NW_011367262.1, from coordinate 11,367 downwards.
CACCTGAATCTCCTCCTAGAGCTCCATTGTGTTCTTTTTAACCAAATATCTCTCAGAGGGGCGTGGGGAGTGGCTCCTTATTTCCACCTAAAGTAACAGACAGAGAATCAGCACTTTTGAAACAGGGCTGAAACAGAGGGGATTATGGGATGCTACAATGATCTGTTTGGTGTTTCAAGCCAAACACTTCAGAGACATGTTTTGTATATATCTGAGACCTGTAATATATTGATGAAAAACAGTATAATAGGGGACCTTTAGGATAATATTCACTGAAAGAACAACGCATCTCTTCAAATGTACCTTGCTCCTGTACTGTCGTTCAGAGTTTTCCCTTATTTTTACTTCTTAATTTCCTATACTTCATTTACCATGACCAGCTGGAGCTGGTTGTTAACATTGTTATAATTTTGCAACCTTTTCAAACACAAGCTTACATTCCATCACTTGTCAATCAACCCACTTCACCGTAATGTAAATTATACTTGGATTTTGAAGCTGGTGAACTTGTGTATTGTTTAGGAATTTTCCTTGAGCAGACACTTGATGTTGGATCAAAACATTTGAAACTGCCAACGGATGACATTTTTGTTAAAAGCTTTTTACAAACTCAAATGTTGACAAAATTGCTTTTGTGCGTCTAGAAAGGCAAAATAACATAAATGGATGTAATTTTACAACCAATCACCGTTTTGTGATCTTTTGTTGCAGGTTCTTTCCCCACTGTCGGATTCTATCCTGGCAGAGAAGACTGTGACTGTGTTGGATGACAAGGTAACACAATTAAATGGTTTTATGTATTTAAGATATTGGTCTCTTTTATCGCTATGTTTTAAGATATTCCCTTTTTTTTTTTCAGGTGACCATCACTGACCTGGGAGTCCAGCTGGTTGCATCTCTGTCCATCAGTATGACAGCAAGTCCTGGAAATTACCAGGCTATTCAGCTTACAACTACAGCAACAGACCTGTTACACACACCTAAACAGGTAGGAGATGTGCACTAACAAACACATACAGACACACACACACACACACACACACACACACACACACACACACACACACACACACACACACACACACACACACACACACACCCACACACACACCACACTGATGGAGTAGATCTTAAGCTGTTTCCATCTACAGTAATTCCCCTGAGGTTGTAATCATGGAAGTTAAACAGTAATTCTGTGCTGCGAACATCACATAGTTGCTATCTCTCCCGTGATCAGTTTCTAATTAGGAGTGTGTTAACTTCCAGGCTATAGCACTACTTAGCTACAGTTACAACCACCTTAAGGTATACAGTACATTCAATACTCTTTATTCTTAGCTAGAACCACATGAAGGCATTTCCTTCTTTTTTTTGACAATGCACAATAGAATTCACAAATGACAAAGATATGTTATATTTGTCAACAAAATGAAAATGATAAATTAACATTATGATACAATTTTTATCTGCTTTTACTCGATGCATAACGACACACTATCTATAGAACAACCTGCAGGCATACTGAATATGTTTTAAGGCTACCAAGTTACAGTACTATATAACTATTCACATGATAGGGTTATTTACTCAGACTGTCTCAAGCTATTATCCCTCACATCCTCTTTTCCCTCCCTTCCCTTCTCCATTCTCCCTTCTTTCATTTTTTTGTATTTTATCAAACAAATCCCCACATTACAATTTCTATCCATGGGCTAATTGGATAAGAAGCAGCAAATTACGATGGAAATTCAGATCTGATATTGCCTTTTATTCAAACATTAATTTGTTTTTTTATTTTCCAATCCGTCGGTTTTTATCTCCATCATTCACCATTACCTGTGGAAAAGAAGACGCTACTATGTAGAGGGAAAGTGAGGAGAAGGGGAGAATAGGGTGAAAAGAAATTAAAAAAAACAGGAGACTGGGCGGAACAAAAATTACAATTTAATGTGAAAATAGAGGGAGAGAAAGAGTATTGTTCCTAACATTGGAGCTTAATTACTTTTGTAGGGAGGTTCGGTTATTTTATACCTACACATTATTTTCTGTGTTCTGATTAAAGGAAGCAACAGCTTTTATCGAGGGAAATTAGTGAGACATGATCAGACAAGAAGAGAACAATACATTCTCTGCTTTACTACTATGGTTTAGCTACTGCTAGAAGAAAGCTGTTGACAGAAAAAAAAATGCCATCTTCCAAATATTTGTTCACTTTGTGATAAAAAAGATAGGGAGTGGAGAAAGGCACTATAACAATGTCAGGCTTTTTTTTTTACTGTGTACAAATGGAAATGGTTCAGTTAAAATTCTCAGTATGTACAGTACATATTCTTGTTTGTGTGTGCTGGGTGAATGGATGGAAGTGTAGGTGTCTCTCTTTCTGGCTATCACCAAGTGTAACAACATGCTTGCATTGCAATAGAAACATAAACAGCTGAAATGTTTAAAAATATATATATATATATCATACTCTCAAGCTACCAAGGACAACTTCAATGACTGTCTTTTGTGATTGATTGTTACGGTTTATAGCTCATTGGAAAATCAAGTTGGTAATGGACCAGGCCAGATGTAAATATTGTTGGAATCACCTGCCTCCAAACATGTTTTTTACTAAGACACATACTGTACAGTATTTGGCTCTGTAACTGCTAAATGCTTTACAAGCTAGTTGTATACTTTGTCTGTTTGTCATTTGTAGGTAACACTCATAGACCCATTAGAAAAATTGTCCATCCCTTAACAATACTACATTTATTGGCTTTCGAAGATTTGAATATTACCTTTTTTATAGCAATTATTGCCAAGTAAAGGCCATTAAAGACTGTTTGTAGTCCAAAAACCCTGCTAATACACTTTTACAAGATGTATGTGATGTATATTTCAGGAAGCAGCAATCAGTTCCTGGATCCAGTACAGTGATGGTTCAGTGACTCCTCTTGACGTCTATGATCCAAAAGACTTTCTTCTCTCGGCTGTGTCATTGGATGAGAGTGTCATCTCCATAACCAATCAGGTACGAGCCATTAGACACTTTCTTTGTCTGACTAATAGTTCAAAGCTGTGTAAAATGTGCCAGAAACAAGCATTGCAAGTCTGACTAGTGGATATTTTCAGGAAACACTTTGCCGTTATGTGACGAACGCTACATGATGTTGTCCAAAGATTTGTCTGTGTACCTTAACATCGACTCATTACTCTGTTAGGAACAACACTGGCCTATTGTAGTGGCAGAGGGCGAGGGACAGGGAGCCCTGGTTCGAGTGGAGATGGTCATCTCTGAGACCTGTCAGAAGTCCAAAAGGAAGAGTGTGCTGGCATCTGGAGTTGGCAATGTGGTAGTGAAGTTTGGAGCAAAAAGTGAAGAGAGGGGTGTGATGGGTAGAAGTGGACAGGACGACGGAGCAGGGACCGACAACAGCACCAGCGAGCACCAAGCAAAGGATGGAGGAGAGTGGAAATCCAACAGTGCAGCTGTGGATCGAGAGGAAGGAGCAATGAGGAAGGTGGGGGTTACAAAAAGATTTCAAGAAAAATCAAATGTAATGATAGTGCACTATGTAAAGTATGTAATTTTCTGCACCATTACTAAATGGTAGACTGCATTCTTATGTATCTTAATAGGAAGTGAATGACATGCTGACAGGCATAATTATCAGTAAAATGTCAATCTGAAATCTCACAAGTAGACGGAAATATTCTGCTTTTTACTATTTTATATTTAATTCCAAAGTATTCTAAATCTGTTCAATGCACACTATCAATATATACTTTAAGTAAACACTTTTAAAATATTGCTTTTAAAATATGTATCTGCATAAATATTGTAACAAAAACGATATACCAAACTACCAATAGACAATCTAACAAATATAACCTAAACCAGTGATGGACAGTATAATGAACAAACAAACTGTTATATTTTGAACCGTTGGGGTTAACTGTTTATGTTAATCTCTGTTAATCAGGTTAGCACAACCACCAAGAGCGCAGTAACCCACCGTGCTTCAGGTGGCAAAGCTGCCAGTGGAGGCAGCAGCAGCAGCCGGGGTGGGGGTCCCAGCCAGGCCGGGGACCACAGTAGCTACCCAGCACAGGTGGAGTTACCAGGCACTGGAGATAGTGAGCTGACTCAGACCACGAGAGGACTGTCGGACCTGGAGATTGGAATGTATGCCCTTCTGGGTGTATTCTGTCTGGCAATACTGGTCTTCCTCATCAACTGCGTCAGTTTTGCATTCAGGTAAAACATTGTGATAATTGAGGACTCAATTATTTTATAATCTAAAGGAAAATTAGCAGTAAAAGTATGTGGATTAAGACATAAGGCATTACATTTTCTATGTTTTCAATTCTTAATGTTACATTTTCAAAGGTTTATTGTCATATCATATATGTCACATATATATTTCATTCTCAAATTTAAGAAAGGTCAATGGGTTGGTTCAATTTCAGCTTCAGCCTTTGATTCATTTCTATCATTCATCTGCAGATACCGTCACAAGCAGGTCCCTGTGCTGGAGGCGGGAGACAACATGAACCACGCCCATGACTGGGTGTGGCTTGGCAATGAGGCTGACCTTTTAGCTGACCACTCTGACCAATGCCAGGGCGGGCTGCATGATGAGTGCACCACTATCATTGACAGGAATGAGGGAGGATACGAGGAGAACAAATACCTCCTGAACGGGGCTGGCAACACCTTGATGATGGGCGTGGGCTCAGGCATGGGAACCATTAGTGGGAGAGGTGGTCCAGGGGGACATCGTGGCATCGCCCATGGACAAACCCTGCCCAGATCTGTTGCAGAACCACATCAGTGCCTTTCTGCAATGCCTACTAGTGGAAAAAAATCCACTTGCCAAGGGGAGCATCTGAATAATTCCCCCCGGGCCACGGCTGCAGCTGCGGTTGCAGCTGCCAAACGCAAACGCGTCCAGTTCACGTCTTTTGCCACCGTTCTGCCAAATGATAATTCCGGTGGGGGTGGCCCATACACCAACTCTTCAGTCATGTTGACCAATGGCAGTGAGGATGACATAAAGTGGGTGTGCCAGGATATGGACCTTGGTCAGTCTGAAATCAGAACCTACATGGAGAGGCTACAAGACAATCTGTGACTGATGGGAAAGGGACAGAGAAATGGAGGGGCACAGGATGAGTGCAGGAGGGGGAGTATGGACAATGAGTACAATTCACCTGTAATGCCTTTGCAATGGATGAAGGGAGGGAGACAGGGAGGAATATGAGATCAGTAAATGAAACTCGAAGTGTTGCCAAGAGTTTAAAAGATTATTGAATGGACAGTGAAGGGAAAGCATACCTTTAGCTCCCCTTTGGCTGTGGAAAGCATACTGTCATTACTTGCTTAAACTGACATCAATGGTAGCAAACAATAATAAACCTTATGAGTTAATTTATAATTTATAATTTATTTGTGAAAATATTAGTGTAAGAATCAATAATAAAGTTACCATTGGTTATAAGTGTTTATTTTCAGAATACTAGTAAACCATTGCGCTATACAGTAAATTCAGGGTATGTTATTAGACAAACATTATCATGCCACTATACATTTAGACCAAGGATGGTAAGAGCATCATTTCTGAAGTATTTTTAATCATAATTGCCAGCATTGACTGTGGCATTTGATTTATCATTTATAAATCTATTAATGAATTACCAAGTTTGCTGATGATTATAATTACTGAAAAAAAAGTGCACATCAAATATACTACCTGTTTGTTTTTGTTCTATCATGTGACCCATTTTCTTTTGGCATTGCTCATAAATGAAATGTATCATGTAAAAATATATATATTCCAAGTACTCAACCATAACTTCGGACACCTGTGGGGGCTGCCATTCAGCATTAAATACCATCATGCTATTTCCTCAAACAACAGAATGTTTCAAGAGTTGGATGATGATGTGAAATACAAAAGACTGTTTCTCCCTTGGATCCAAGACAGAGGCATATAAACCTGCACAATAACAAACAGGAAATGACATTAGCCATATTTCAGGCTGACTTCCTTTTTTGTGAAACCTTCCAGCCAATGACGGGTTTCTCCCTGTGTTCACAACCAATCGCATCATCCCCAGGCCCCTTCCCTTGTCTGTGACTGGACAGCATTAGACACTTTTGGAACTGCAGTATACAGTGAAATACTCTCCGTGAACTAAAGGGGGACTGACTGAGGTGTCTCATACAAAAAAGAGGCTGCTTGGGCTTTGCAAAGCCAGAGCGAACTCTTAATAATGAGGATTATTTAAAACAGAAACCAGGATGGCTACAAGATAGACCCTTTCCTACATGGAGCTAACAGGATATAATGAATGACATTACAATGCCAAGTGGAGTGACACAAACAGTCGCATAGATAGTGGTTCATAAAACATGTTTGTTTTGTTGACAATAATTATGTATTTCTTTTCCTAATTTTTTTTTTTTATAAATAGTTTTTATTATGTTTTTCCATCAATTTGGAAGATATTAATTGTAGCTTTTTATTTCCAAGATTTATTAAGATTTTAAGGATATATGATTATTTTTTTTCTCCTAAATATCTATTTATTTAAATTAACATTTGAGGGGGTGAGGAGGGCAAAAAAAGCCCAAGGGCAAATATTAAACAGATCTGCTGGTGAATGATAGCACATTAAAAGAACAAGTGAAAGGAAGGAGACAGAACAGGTAGAGGTTGCCTCACCTTCTTTAAGCTCAGGTGACGAGTCATAAAGAACTGACAATACAAAAGGAGAATTGTAAGATTGTTAAGATTGCAATATTTATTTATAAATGTGTTACTGTTTCAAAGTACACTGTATGTTGTAGATAAATAAACATGCTTCAAAGTGCTTGTGAATAAGATTGCAGATCACTAGCCAACAACATAGTGATATTTTGTACATTTTACAGTGCAATATGGTACACAAAACTATCTGTACCACTTTGCAATAAGACTACCCTTATAAAGGATTCATAAAGGGTTTATAATTAGGTTATGAATTAGGTTGTAAACACTTTATTAATCATTAAGAACCATTTATAAACCAGTTCTAACATACATCAAAACAGGCTCACTATTTTGCAAGATGACTAAGCCTTATATTGGCTACTTAGCGAGAATCAACTCAGTGAGCAACAGATACCAAGGATGCTGGCTGATGAAGAAGACGAAGTAAGCTAAGTAGCCAATATAAGGCTTAGCAGTACAGATAAATGTGGGCTCACTATTTGGCAAGAAACCGGTCACAGTTGCCCTGTTTATCTCATGTCTTATAAAAGCTTAATCATTATTTATAAAGTGTTCACAACTTAATTAATAAATGAATTACAAACTTCGTAAACCCTTATTAAGGGTAGTCTTATTGTAAAGTGCTACCAAACTATCTACCACCACAATGTGAAAGTGATCTTATTGGTTCTTTTTCTAATAATGTTCATGTCTTTGTTTAAAATATTGAATGAGGTCTTGTTTTTGTACAGGGTAGGAATCAGTTTACCTCTGTAATGAGATGTAAAAATTGAAGTAGTTCGTTCATCAAGCCTGAAATAGCTTGAGGCTATTGTGTCCAAGAGATCCATTTTAGAAAGAAAACCAAACCAAATGTGAAGATATTTCAATCCAAAACAGAGGCTGAATATGGACTACCACAGATATGAATATCTCTTGTTTCAATAATTTGTCTAACAAGGTGCATAATATCAATGCACATAAAGTCACAATGGCAAAATCGTAATGTAAAACATTAAGGACACAGGAATCAAAGGATGGAGATCTTGAATAGAAGAAGAAGAAGAAGAAGAAGAAGAAGAAGAAGAAAAAGAAGAAGAACAACTACATTGGCTGCACAGCCTTCACCAAAGCAATAGATATTTTGACTAATGATGGCAACTATACTGTATGTACTAGACATTATTGTATTTTGCCTCCTAATGTAGCCACAAAACTGCTGTGATTGAAAGGTTAAATCAAACGGGAACAACTTTGATAGTCGCTGACGGTAGATGTGTAGCAATGTTTTCAATAAAAATAACCTTTTGACTCTTTACTAGACTGTGAGTTTAATCATAATTCACAATGTGGGACACTCATTCTACCTGTTGTATAATTTAAAAAAAGGGTATGGATTTAGAATAGAAAATGGCTGTTTTTATCTTTTTTTGGTGTATACTGTATGCTGTTTTGTTTCATAGCAAAGAAAGACAAAAGTTCCATATGCAGCCATTGCTAAAAGGTTTGCACTTTACTGCATGCTTACTAAACTACTGCTGAACACTTTCCAGGGGAAAAACTTTAGCAACACAAACATTTGGCTTCTTTGTCATCTTTGGTGGTTGACAATGCAGATTAAAGTAATGTAGTAACCCATGCCATTTGTTTTTTTTTAAAAACATGAAAAAAGCGAGCTTTGGACGGAGTCAAGTGTAAGTGCAGAAACAGAAGCGCAGATGATTTTTATTATATTTTTTATTTTCCACTTTTTTCTTGTCCTACATAATTATGTTCATATTTGATCAATTATCTATAGAATGTTTTGCTTAAGCAGGTCGTAATGGGTTGTTCATTCAACGGAAGTAAAAGTAAGTAAGGGTGTGTCAGTAAGGGAGAGGATTGGGCCTAATGTATTCAGTTAACACAAACAACATTTATTATTTAAATATTAAACACAATGCTACACAGGAACTTTTCATTTCATCCAAAATCTGATCAGGATACATTTCAATGTGAGGATTCAATTTTGTTTGTGTTCACAGCCTGGCCATACACACTTATTAGGCTTTGTGTGAACAGATGATTTTCATATATGGTACTGTCTTTTTTTGGTGAGAGAAAACCATTTTTAGCCATTGAAGACTTCCCCCCCTCGAATTGATTCTTACTCTCCAGTAAAGATAATAAATTACCTTAGAACCAAATGCATATTGGATATTTCCTTTCGGATAAAGCCAATTGACAGCAGTAGTTCAGCCTGCAAGCAGTAAATAAAAGGACCTCTACAATGGTGCTCTGTGCTGAAAACAATCATATTCTCAAAAGAACTAAGTTTAGTTGTTGTATAGTTACAGTGGGAGGTACACACGGGCAGCAGTTGAATGTGCTACAGGTAGAAAAGACGCCAATGGACATGAACCCTAAAGTTCTTTTGTTTGATTTGTTTTCCTTTTGCTTTTCTGATTGTTTAAACATGTTTCATGGAGGCCAATTAAAACCCATAACCTAAAACAGCCTGCTCTTTTGTCTTGTTTAACCCTTTTGATGTTTAATCTCTTAGAGAATTACAATTATCTTCAGCCTCCTGTCATGATAATGTTGTATTTAAAACTTGTTTTTGTTCAACCCATTATGGTGATGACAGAACAGGACACAATCAAGGTACAAAAGCTGGAACTTTAGAAGTTTCCTAACAAGGACATTTGTTTCAAAATGTCATTGTAAAACAAATAGGCAGAAATTAGATAATTTGTCTCTGTAAGTTTATATAAAACCTTACAAGAGAAAAATATAACATTATTGTAAGGGAAGCTTCTGCAGCAATGGAGATTCAGGACTCAGAGAGACACGAGGAGAGTTGGAGCTTTGATGTCAAACACTGATGTTTATTTACAAGTATCGGCCGGAGAAATTCACATCACAAGTCACACAGCCAGAGATTCTGACTGCCCTGGTGGGTTGCCATGTCAAAATCTGACCAGCCTCTCTCTCGAATAGACCTTTTAACTAATTTACAGAGAGTTAATCAACAGCTGGGAACACTGGAGATATCCCCAACATCTGGACATGCTGAATCACTTGCCTGACTCTTAGGCTCTGGGACCGAGAGTTGACCGGTCATAAAACTGAGAATGAGTGCAGCAAACCATTCTTTAAAGGAGATAACAGAATATTGGTTGGTCGTAAACGTCAACAGGCAATAAGGTACTCTAGAAGTAAAGACAGAAATATTCTTTGACAGATCTACTCTTTTTATCATTTATGATAACCTTAAAACATTAGTCTAATAATAATTTGGTCAATACTTAAATCAATAGGAGTCTTCAGATTTGAGTGTGGCCTTACACAACATCAATTACATCACAAAGTAGAATAAGATTGAAACATTCAACCACAACGTTTGATACAAACAACCACAATAGAAAAATCATCTCTCATCAGTGTTTGATCATCTTTTGTCAAAAGCACAATAATGAACACACATAAAACACAGATGCATAATAGCAAAAACATCTACTTTGAAATAACATGTTTTAACATTTAACCATTACTTAATCTCACTTATCAAACTATAAAATCAAAACCAGCTTGCAGTTTAAAGATTTACTTCAAGGCAATCACTAGTCAAAAGCATTTAAAACGTAGAATCATAAGAGATCCAGGTGAGGTATACAATCACAGTTGTGATTTGATCAATCTGTAATCTGCAAAATTTCAGTGTCTTCAATTTAGGATTACTTTACGTTTACTTCATTACATATTAAATCAAAAGACTATGGCATGATAACATAATTACATTACTTCAACTATCAATCATTATATATTTCAAAATCTGAAGGGAATATCAAACAATTCTCACAATGTTTAACAATCTGAAAAGGAAAAGTTAGGCAAATATTCAAAGACTTTTGTAAAAACCTGGAAAGGAAGGATTAAACATTCTTAAAACTTGAAACATCATTTTAGGTCGGTCTGTCCATGGGTAATACATTGAAGAGTAGTGTTGTTAAGCCTGATTGTTGGACAATTAAGGATATTAACATTATCTGTTATAATATTAGAAATATCTTATAATTCAATACCTTATAATCTGAAAATATCAATTAATTTATTTTGTTTAGTGTGAAAGTGTAATCTGATCTGACAAATATATTTATCACCACTATTTAACACATTTTGGGTCATTGGAAATATAAAAACAATCATTAATTGTACATCTGTAAACATCTGGTCATTCAATTCAAATGTTATCTTTGTACGAGAGCTAGAAGAACATGTCCTCCTGACTCGTTCTCCTCCTCTCTTTATGACACAGAGTGTCTGGTGTGAAAAGGCATCCTGATACTGTAGATTAGCACTGAGGTTCTGATTGGCTCAAACTCTTCTTCCTCAGAGCGCCATAATGTAATTTATACCTGGCTGCTAAACCCTTGTTATTGTTACAAGGTGTCTATCTTGTATTTTGTAGATTGTGTAACTTGCTGCTGTTAAATACCGTCAAACTAGTTGCAATATGTGCTTTATGTGCAATATATACTTTATATACATATGCCATCTTTAATAACTGTAATATATACCGGGCTGCTAAATCCTAAGAACTGCTACAGGTTTTGATTTGTTTTGATCTGTATTTTTGAAAATCATG
>NW_011367261.1:100401-112445 GCF_000735185.1 Notothenia coriiceps | reverse complement strand
TTCATTGTTTTAATCACACTTTTCATTTTGTGAACCGTTGATTGACGTTCCTTTTGAAGCTTTTCCATTTTATTTGCCAAAGCCTTGGCAGTGAGTATCGACTCTCTCTTTTGTTCATCCATTTTTGCCACATTGACATCTGAATTTGATCCACTTATTGACATATCCTTTTAATGTTTTAATGAATGAACAACAAATGCTCCAATCCACACAACCTCTAGCGGCACAAACCAACACACGCAAGCAACAAGTCAGTCCCCAATGGACACGCAGCAGTAACTTATTCACACTGTGTTCTAACAAACATTTATACAGCATGAATGAAGAAGTTACATACCGCTCGCTCCTGCTGCTGTGTGGATTGTCCGTCAGTCTTTATCCTCCCGGTGTTCCGGATTAACTTGTTTCCCGATCAACTTGTTTCCCGATCAACTCGTTTCAGTGGGGTGCGTGGCTTTCGACTGAAATACACATTTTGATCGCTTTCTTCTGTTGTTTACATACATCTTTTGGTATATTTGGCTTCTTAGGAACACGTTGATGCACATCCAGTACTAATGTGTGAGGTTGTGATTACGATGGCGATATCCGGACGCGAACAGCGAGGACTACAACAAGACAAACGAATTGCTCGAATAAATCATTTAAACCGGCTATTGTTGCCAGACTTATTACGGAATATCGTTGTTAATGTCCAAGTCCATCTGTGTATACCTTCAGACAGCCTCCAAGTGAAGCATGTGGTGCATGCACGAAACACATTACCAGTAGAAATACATTGCTTTTAAAATCGTTCTGTGTGACACGAAAACAAGGGGATAATCGTGTTGGTGAACACGAATCAATAGATTACATTTCGTGACTATAACACGAAATGCCATGAGACTGGGTTGAAATACAAGACTGTTTCAACAATGTTTCCATGTTTTTAGTTTTAACCTTTATTTATTCAGGTATCTGCCCACTGGCCACTGAGCAGCTTCACTGGATTTAAGGGTTAGTGCAGTCCAGTAACAGTGGATTGATCTTCGTTTGTATTCCCCAAAATGTTGAACTGTTGTATATATATTTTTCTCATTTTAAATGGTGTATTGTGTCAGATGTTTGTTTCATGTTTGACTGGTTGTGTCAATTCTATTATAACAATGATATTGTTTCACATTGTGAGTTTGGTGCTTGAACAAGGTCTATGACCAAAACGTAGCATTTCATCCACTCAATGCTAACAGTGTTTCTTTTGTTTGGAGGTATTAAAAGTGTGTCTGCCAATCCAGACAGCCCTTCATTCCAATATTCAGTAAAGCAGTGATCATATCGCTGTCAGGAAGTGACCTGGAATGCCTTTTTGTTTACACCTATAACATCTGTAACTAATTACATTTCAAAACAACAAACTTCCTCCCCCCCAACACATTGTGTAACTGACCTCAAGGAAGGGGAACACGAGGCCAACAGTGAAGTTGGAGAGCCAGTGGACGGAGCCTGCGACCATGAAGGCAGCGGGCCGGGCCGACTGCCGGAACATCTCGGTGGTCACTACAGTAGGAATGGGACCTGGAGGGAACAGATGTGGTTAACCACAACACAAACACTCGAGACACGTCATCACTCTTCAGGGTCACAGCGTGGGGAGATCATGCCTGAGTGCCGATTTGCAACCTGTATCATTACATGTCTGAGCACATCCAAACAACACTTCAGCTAATGGACAACTGTTATAATCAGGGGGTGTGTAAATAACCATCGCCAGGTCAGACTCACTGGGTCCTATGGCGTGTCCTATAATGTAGATGATGACACAGGCGATGCTGCCGTAAGACATCCACGTCACGCTCTCCTGTCAACACAAAGCAGCAGCTGCAGTTATTATTAACAGGAAATCATGATGCTTTTAAACAGGAACATATGTGTAACAAAATCCTGCTAATGGCTGCATTGTGTGGGAAGATTTAAACAGACAGCTGAAAGTGAGGCCTGTCTGATTTTTAATCCAGGTGAGATCACACCGCTGGCTTTGTGGTTGTCTGATGGCCTGTGTTTCCTTATACTTCACTGGTGGGCGACTGTTTTTATGTCCTTAAAGTTCTCATGACCCCAGCAAATAAACATGTCAAGTCAGCACATTTATCTTCCAGACCAACATCCAACAGGGTAATATATTAAAATGATACACCAGTGCAGTGATCCTCGTAGCACAGTGACGCACATCCTGCTGTATTGGCTTTGAATTCCTGCACTCTGGACCACGAGGCTAAACTGCTGATTTTTCCTTTTTTTTTTTAAGTTATTCAAAATGCACTTTAAAATATAGATTGATACATTTGAACAAAATCAATTTTTTGAAGAGGTGTGTCTTATTTGTCCACTATACTAATAATATCTGGTATGGATTTTGAGTCACTGTGCCACATGATATGGAAGCTTTTGAAAAAAAAATCATTTGTTTGTCTCAAAAAGAAGGTGCCCTAAAATCCAATAAAAAGAGATGTGTCCTACCCGTCTAGTGTAGTCATGCATTGATTTAGAGTCAATTGGTCACATGATATGGAAGCTATTGAAGAGAAATTAGATGGTTCAATAAATAAACCACTAGTTTCTCTTTGCCTCAGTTTTTCCATGAATAAGTAAACAGACGACTACTGACTGACATTAAGTGACTTATTTGTATTCTCTGTCTATATTTTGTTTGTGTTTTTTATTTTAACAATCATCGTTTTTTTTCCTTCTTCTTAACTTTTCTGTTTTAACTGTGTACTTTCCAATGCAGGACAAGGCTATTTAGCGGATGGGGGTTGCTCTGTAAATATATAGGCGTGTGCTCAAGTCTTCAACGTGCCCTCTCCTGTCAGATTTTTAAAAACAGTTTAAATCTTTTTGAAGAATCCCAAATTAACCTCTTCTAAAAATCTCCTATGATTCACATGTCTCCTGACCTCAAGGTCCTCTATAGAGAAACTCTGCTGATTATATATGTGTATGGTGAACCACTAGAGGACAGCAGAGTTACATGTTGAGGCTGTGAGACACTGAAGCTTTCTGATGGTTCACTTTAAACTGTACATCCATGATGGTACCTGGAAGTTGAGAGCGACAGTGAGCAGCACACAGGCCCCACAGCAGATCCCAAAGCCACAGAGGAGGAGCACCCGTCGCCCCACGGCCTCCACGATGAAGACCTGGTGAGACAAATTCCCTGTTCATAACTATAATCATCTACTCTGATAAGATCAAACGACAGATATCACAGGGTACCTACAGCAGCGATGGTCATGAAGACATTCACTGCACCTGTTCCCACGGTGACGTACTGGATGACGTCCTGCTTCACACCTGCACTGGCATATATGCTGTCTGCATAGTAGTAGATCTGAGGAGGGAGGGAGAAATGCATGTAACACTTTATAATGTCATTTAAATAATGCATTATAAACATACTCATAGCATAAGTATAGTTATAAGCACTCATACATTTCCAAAATGTTTATAAAATAATCATTATAAACAAGTCAAGTATTTTATAATGACCTATACGATCCAGTATCATAATTGCTCATATTTTTTGAAATTATCACAGCTTACAATAGGTCCCATTGTAATGATTTAAACACATTTTAATGCATTTGAATTACAGTTATATTACATTTTAATAGGATTATCCATTATAAGTCGTCATGGGATCCTTCAGGTGAAGTAATGAAATTCTTGAGTTACAGACGGATTTAGTACATAACAAGTTGGTCATAAGTCACTGTAAGTGGCCATTGTTTGCTTTAAGTAGGCTTTAAGTGAAAGAAATACCATTAGATGCTGAGATTTGAATCAAGTGTTTACAGCATTGGTTTAAAGTTAGGGAAACGTTACATTAGGGAAATGTACATGTCCATCATTCAGAATTCACATTTTACTGTCTGTCATAACCTGTTGAATCAAATTGACATTTAACCGTAATAATATTGCATTATAAAATATTATATTGTTAATATTATGGAACTGATAATAACTATGATCCTTACAGTGGATGAGCGAATATTAGGATCCATGATCTATAAGCATAGAGGGCCTATAGCTGTAATTATTCACTTTCATTATAATCTATAATGCATCATAAGTATGTTGATGCATATACTCAAAGCTACCAAATGCATTATAGGTAAATAATTAGGCAAGAGTTGGACAACAGAGTTTAAAACATAAGAAGGAGGATGCAACATTACTGTAATTGAAAACAGAAGAAAGTGTTGTGTAAGCGATTCATTATATCTGATCAGAGTAGGTGTGTGCATCAGTGAGTCAGGAACCAGGGCCACTGCTTACCGCGTTAACCCCCGACAGCTGCTGGCCCATGTTCATGACGACGATGGAGATGAGCTGCCAGCGGACTGAGCGCTGGGACAGCAGGCTGAGCACGGACAGGCGGCCCTCGGCCTTCTCTGATTGGTCCTCCAGACGCATCTCTGACAGCTCTGCATCCACGTCCTCTCTGCCGCGCAGACGCTGCAGAGCTCTCAGAGCCGTCTTCTCGTCTCCTCTCTGGATCAGCATGTACCTGGGGCTCTCTGGGAAGAAGGGCAGCAGCAGGAGCTCCACCAGGGCGGGGATACCGGTCAAACCCAGCATGAGGGTCCATCCTGGATACGTAGGGAACAGAGAAAATTCTATTTATTCACAAACAGTTCAAAATACAAGTACAATCAAAATGCACCTTGATAAGCAGTTCGAAGCTTGGCAATAGTGGACCAGCCACTGAACAGAACGTTTTTACAATATATCCGAACAACACATTTAGTAATGAAGAGAGTTCATGCATTATACAGACACATTTACAAGCTAAAAAAGACCTTAGACGAGTTAAATACCCTAAAAACTAACCTAATCTAACCCTAACTACAACATGTTGCCAAAACATAACATTTTAGCAGTTCAAACATTGGTCTAACATAGTTAGGATACAACAAACCCAGACGCATGACAAGGGAAAACAAAATTAAATGCATTTCAGAGTAGAGTAATGTGTTTACTCCAAAGCCATTAAGTGTATTTAAGAGATATTTTCATGACAGACGCTGCCTTAAGCAGTACTTCTAAGACAGAACCAGATAAAGACAAAAACATATTTTACCAATAAAGAGATACATTCAAATCTCTCCTGAGTGTCCAACAACCAGCTGTTAAGGATGTGCTTCAACATATAAGCGGAGAATTGACCTGTGCTGTTGCCCAGTATGTTTCTGATGCCAAGCACTTGTGCGCTGAGGATGCCGATAGTGATGAAGAGCTGAGGTATGATGCCAAGGGCTCCTCTCAGGTTTTTGGGAGCGAGTTCTCCGATATACATGGGCACCACGCTGGATGAGAGGCCTGCAGACAGGGAAAGAAAACTTGCAGGGAAAATTCACCTCCAAAATGATAATTTTCAGTGCTCATCCTTTTGTTTTTCTTGCATGCCTCCAGGGTGAACAAAGAAATGAATGGAGGCAGTGTTTAACAACAGCAAAGCAATATTAAATAATCCATTTACAAATGTAGTGTCAGGCGTCTATGCTTTATATGCAAAAGTGTTACAATAGTACATTTGCAACATGCATGTGTCGCAGAAGCAGTGAGCATGCAATGGATGAATAAGACTTGGATTATACTGCACAGGTTGGGGAGAACTTGGAAACAGATGTTTTGATAAAGTTGTGCTGCTGTCAAATGTGGCCTGGATTTACTTTAAATCAGCAAGTATTGTCTCTTTGATTTAAAAAATGTTTTACCATGGAGGCAACAAGTTTCCTTTGCAAATTCAAGGTAACACTTGGTGAGTAGTTCATAATAAAATTATCATTTTGGAGGTGAAGTATTTCTTCAAGATACATATAAATGACTTTTGGAAATTTGGATTATCAAAAAGTTTAACCTGCACAGATGCCCACTATGAACCTCGCCACAATGATGATCTCATAGCTCTTGGCAATCTCGCTGACTCCCATCATCACAGCAGGGACGACGGAGAAAATGTTGTTGAAGAGAAGGGTGCCCTTCCTGTCCCAGGAAAAAAAGTCCTGTTAGTTAAACAAACACCCGTACAGATTTGGACATTGCATGATACATGTGACATATTACCTCCCTAGCTTGTAGACCAGAGGGGCCACCATCAGCGAGCCGAAGAAGCCCCCCAGCGGGTACATGGACACAGTGAGGGACCACAGCAGGGTCAAGAGGGTGCCCTCCATCGGTGCGCCGTAACGCTCCATGTAGGTGGCATTATAGAACTGCTCCATGAACTGAAGAGAGCAACACATCATCATATAAGATATTATATAATAATATATATCATATTTTTAAATCTCAGCAAAAAACTAATCTCTTTGCACCGGCTTTTAATACTAGTTGAGCATAACATTTGGATATTTGTATGTTTTTTTATAGGTCTCTAGTTACTGTGCTTTTTATCTTGTTTTTTATTGTTTTATTATTTTACTCCTATTGTCTATATGTGTTCCCTGTACAGCACTTTGGTCAATCGAGGTGGTTTTAAATGTGCTATATAAATAAATAAATAAAGATCGAGATATAAGAGACACTTTGTGCTAGAGTGAAGCTAGTGTGTTTCTGCTTCTGTTACCGGTGAAGGAGAGTTGACCACAGCCACATTGTAACCATACTGGAACGATGAGCCAAATCCAGATATGAGTGTTGCCAACACCAGGACTGCAGTTAATCTCTGCCGGGGGGGACATCAGTGCAATATGTGAAGCCACTCTTTACGACACAAACATCATCCATCATGATTACTCCACATTTGTATACTGTCACAGAGCAGACAGAACAACTCACCCCTCTCCTCTCCACAGGCTTTCCCCATTCCTCAGTCTGCGCCATAGCTGAGATTGGACTCTCTCACAGCAATGATGAGAGCCCACTTTGTAATTACTGCTGCAGTGTATTCTGCCTGCCCTTTGGACAGGAGATTAGAGAGCGTGGCACTGGTTTGCAACCAGGCTTTAGTTATCGTTTTCATGTTGCTGACAGTGCCCCTCAGGTTCAGGAAGTTTTGTATGCAATACACTCAACATATGAAATGCTTCCCTGGGCTGAATGTTAATATCTGGTGCTTTTATTGCAGTGCACTTTCAACTGAATTAGTTCAATTTATGAGATCTAAAACTGTCATTTTGGAGTTATGTCATCATCAAATTGATAAAGCTTCATGAGCGTCTTTATTGCTTAGCCACCTGGATTATATGGAGTTATAACAGGATGAAGACCGGATGTTGAAATCACCAAGAGTTGGAGAAGGCTTTAAAGATAACACACTTTACTGATCTATGTATGATTTGAAGGAATTCTCAGTATTTACACTGATCACCGAAAACATTAATTATCTAGAAAAACACCACAGCTGTAAATCTATTTTGTCGTTTATTTTGTATTCAATGTGTCAGGTGCTGTAATGGCTCTTATCTCTAAAACCGAGTCTGTTTGTCAATACGGCGGCCCCGAAGCGGTTTGCCCTGAAAGTTGTGCTTCAGGGATGCCTCACTACAAAAACAAGTGAATACACAACATGTATGTGTGTAGATAATGCTGGTGGGAAACAAGAATGATTAGAAATCAGAACTGTTTGCTCACGAAAGATGATACGTTAAGAAAAGCGGGATGAGCAATAATGATATAACAAAAACAAAGTCAAACATTTTTAGGAAAGACACATTTTTATTCGCTCACACAGTTTATAAATTATATTTTCAACCATTAAAACTAAAAGAAAAACTGTCATATATTAAATTCAACATACGTCATTTTCACTTTGTCCAATTATGTTGCAACAAATGCTAGGCTATGTGTTTAACTACAGGTAAATCATTAGAAATGATGGATTAGGCTCATGATCCAAAAACAATAACCAATTTGTTTATTACATTATCTTTATGCCCAGGGGGTTGAATGTAACTAAGAACTTGCGTATTTCCACGTTAAGCTACTTTGTCGGACAGCGTTACTTTTTAGATGAAGTCTGTTTGACCAGCTTTCTGTCCAATGAAAAACACAGCAGTAAAATGCAGCAGTAACAGCTTGTTACCATAAAAGTACTTTCATCAACATTTAAAATAACATGTAGGCCTATTGCAGTCAGTTATTCCACAACAGTTTTGGGCCAAATTAAAGTTGATTAGAGCGGTTGCAATATTTTTAGGTAACAGTTGGGGGAGCTAATACTGTGTTTGGTAGCATTTCTACATGCAAAGGAAGAGGAGAAGAAAGTCACAGTGCAGTCCTCTGTGTCCCTTTAATATCTCACTGCCTAATTATTCACACACTGAGAACACGGGAGCCAACCAGTAACCTCTCTTTTAATGAATCTAGTATTTCTGACATTTTATATTACATGCGTGTCTCTCTTCTAATTTAAATAAGCAGCTCTAAACTGTTGCTCATTACCTCTGCTGTGTTGAGAATTGGCTCTATGAACTACTGACGCAGCCAAATCAACAGCCTGTGTTGTGAAAAAAGTACTTCCATTACCTTGACTGGTGAATGGTCCCCCCATGCAGCGTGGCACTCTTTAACTTAATGAATTAAGTGGGCAGAGAGCCAGCAGGAGAGAGCAGAAACCCCTTCCTTAAGTGTTTCCAAGAGCTCCAGTTACACCAGTGTCAGCCCAATCTCACAATGACACGATGGATTCATTCCTGCAGGAAATACAGTAAGTGTCGGTCGTCTGTCTGGCCTCTGCCGTCCTCAAGGACAAATATCTGTTTTTCATGTCATCAGCAAACAGCACTGCACTTGTTCCATTTTCCCAGACATGGTATCAGTTCTGTTGGTCCTGAGAGGACGACCTCTGCTCGGTGTCACGTTTAGACCATGTGTAAAATTAGATGGAAGGAAAGCTCTTCTTTATCTCATACAAATATTGATGTTTTCATAATTTCTACTATAAACAGCCAAAAGTCTCCAGGCTTTTGGAATGATGTATGAGAACTAACTGCCCTCAGTGTAGCTGCAGAGACTGACTGACTGACCTGATATACAAATTATTACAACCACATTACTCACTATTGCATTACCCAAGTCATCAAACAGATCAAGACACAGTGGTGGAAGAGAACATTTAATCTTATTTATCAATACTACATTGTAAACATACTCTGTTACAAGTAAGTCATGCATTCAAGATCATCAAGTAAATGTACAAAAGGTTTTCTGAATAATGTAAAACATATTACTTAATGATGTCCAGTGATACATTCATTTGCCCATTACTTTAGTCATGTAGCTAATGTATGTAGGGATAGTTTGCATTACATTACAAAGTGCTAGTTTCTTTGGAGTGTAGAACCATTAAGTAGCATACTATGGAAATACGCAAGTACACGTACCCCACAATTGTATTTTGCTGCCAACCCAGAGCAAACAGCCATAAATCCCCTCACTGTGACGCCACCTTCTCAACACAAACAAGTGCCTGCCCTCTGAGAGTCAAACAAACAATAATCACTTTAGGATAAGAGAAAATTGGCTGTCAAAAAGATGAAAATTCCCTTGCTTCACCTTTTTTCCAACGATCACCACAGTAATGAATCTTAATTTAGGTCATCATCTCTGAGGCAGGCTCATTAAAACTCAATGGATCTTAGACAATATTTTAAAGAGCTGAAGGAACTACGGGGCTTGTGGTCGCATGAGTGTGGTTCAGCAGGTTCAAAGTGACGCCTCGTTGGTATGCGCTGGGCCTGGAGCTCAGTCGGGGAACAGGAGCTAACAACAGCGGGGGTCAAAGGAGAAGTGAGGCTCACAAGGTCTGGTTTCAAAAAGAGAAGGACGCCATGTGATGCCAGGTCATGCATCCTGACCACAATAACAGTATCAATGTCAAGTTATTTTTTGTGACACATCAAATACTGATGGGGTTTTGCTACTATTGTCCAAAAATGTTGCAACTATGAAGTTAGGCAATGATAGGATACACAAATATAGTTGGAATTAATACTAAATATGGAGCATCATAGATGAAACTTTTAATGTAATGATAAAATGCAGAACAATCTTCAGCTTAGTTTATCCTTAGGGTAATCAATTTAGTTAATTTCATCATATTTCACTTGCAGCTGTTCTTGTTTTATGTTGCTTTAAAAAAGTAAATGTTTATTGTATTCAAAATTGTACATTTTTATTGCCATCAAAGTTTCTTATTTTTGTGTTTTTCGGTGAAAAATATTTTTTAAATAAAAAGGTTGAACGTGTATTTAAGTTAATTCAACTCAGAAAACAGTGCCCATATCATGTCATTTACTTTTCTTTATATAGACAGTCAGATGTAATTAAGTTTCTTTCACATATGCAAAGTTATATCGGATATTAGAAATTTGATATTAAAGTACAAACATTTAGGATAATCTACCCAAAATATAAACACAAACAAAAGTGTAGCTATGATGCACAATTGTTTGCCTTTTTCCTTAGTAACAAAACAGCAGCTGTGTTCAGGTTAAGGTCGTTAAAGTTACAAAGGATTGTAATGTTGACAGGATTTCACTTTGGAAAATATGTGTGAAATTGAATCTTTTCATATCCCACCTGCAGCTTAATTGTCTTCCAAGATATTTATCCACTATTTAGTGCGTTACAAAATCTATTTCATTCACCAAAATAGGAGCCAATTTGCTGCTGTTGTGCTATAACCTTCCACGAAGCACCACAGCTCTCTAGTAAGACGTGCATTTAGGCATATTTTAGAAGAACAATGACTGAGCACATAAGTAACTCAAACTGAAAAGGTTCACTCAAGCTGACCACAACCATTCAAGCCAACACACTTTGATAGTGGTAAGATACGATTGTAGGTGGTTGTTCTCACTTAGTCTTTGTGAAAGTTTAGAATTGGACACCATTTGTTAATCACAGTGAGAATGCTATACAGGCACTTAAATGTGGGTCATTTTTCTCCATAAAAACGAGTCTGTACAGTGTAACAATATAAAAACTGAATATTCATTAACTTGACAGTGATAATCCCAGAATGTAAGTGAACCCACATATTATGTGATAAATAAAGCTACTAACCCTTGACGGAGTGTACAGTTGTTCAAAATACAATAAGAAAAACACCTACAATAACAACTGTAAGTAAAAAAGCACTTTAAGGTTGATGTTTTATAAAACAAAAAAAATCAAGTACCACACTGAAAAAGATTCACCAAGGCAGCAGCACCCTCATCACCAGAGTGCAGACGTGTGACTCCCTGTGACACAGATGTGCAAACACCTGCAGAATCTCCAACCTCTCAGCAGGCACTCGCTGTAATGAGGCTCAAGGTGAGGCAGAGAGCTCCCCCGCGCACCGAATGTCTACCCTAGTTTTTCTTCTCACCCGCAGAATATCATCTATCAGTCCCCACTCGATTGCTGCGGTCTTCTTCTCTCGGTGTGGAGGCGTCCTGTCCCGGCAGCAGCCTCTGAGCGGCGTCCTGAGAGTCCGCCCGACACTTGGAGCAGCAGAAGAGTGCGGCGCAGAGGCGTGTGCGGAGCGGCCGAGTCAGCAGGACGAACATGATGCAGTTGGCTGCTCCCTGCGAGGTGTTCCCAATTCCCTGTTGGGTCCAGACAAAAGCATTCAATGTTTAATGATGTATAGGTGCAGGCAGCAAATATGGTAACTGAATTAAATTATTATTGTTTTCTTTTAAGAGAAGTGTAGCAGTAACAGATTATTCAATGGAATAACGTATCCCTGAATCGTTTGAATCCAAATCTCTTCATATTATTATCTGACCATGATTAGTTAATATAGCGACAGCAGGCAACAAACAAAGTTTCTGAGAGGCTGAGGCCAGGGGCCTTTCTTATTTCTCTAATTTCCCCTCTTCGAATCCTCGGTCCTCCGGTAGTGACCCGGAAATGGTTTTCAGCGCGCCATGTTGAAGGACATCTCATTTCTCTAAATGCACATCGAGGACCGAGGATCGAGCGTCGAGCATTTTTCTAAGACCATTTAGTGCTTCACATAATAAAATACACAACGGCTGTAGCCTGATTATGCTTTAGGAGCTGTAGGTGTG